>NW_027418478.1:0-125902 GCF_009905375.1 Apium graveolens | reverse complement strand
AACAATGGCACCCGTAGTAAAGATCATGTCACAGACTGGGTTCATCTATGAGAAGAACCACTTCACTGCCTTGGTCAATAAGGGAATTCAGCAATCTGAAGACTATCATAAGATGATGGACTTCGTGAAGAACTGCAAGTTAAGTTTTGCTATGCTGGAATCACCCACAATTTATTGTGAAGTTGTTGAGGAGATGTGGACAACAGCAATCTACAACTCTACTGACAAAACCATCACTCTGACCATCAAAGGTAATGTTTTCTATATCAATAGTGATGTCATAAAAGCATGTTTCAAGAATCCTGATGACAATGTTACTGCACCACACACTGACACTGATATTGTCAATATGCTAAATTCCATTCATTATGCACTTCCTACTGCAAAACTAAGTGAAATTAGAAGACTAGGTCTTAGAAAGGAATGGAGTTACTTGTGTGATGTAGTAACTAAGGTCTTTTCTGGAAAAATCAGTAATTTTGATTCTGTGAACATTTCCATGCTTAACATGCTATACATGCTAGTTACAGACAAATATTACAACTTTAGTGACCTGGTTGTGTATGAGTTAGGTTTTAAACTAGGTGACTTAGCCAAAAGAGGAAAGAATATTTACTATGCTAGATTTTTTTATGCTTTTGGCTAACCATCTTTGTGAAGAGATTGTACTTGAGAACCCAACCAACAAATTAGCTTGTTGGGTTCAAGAGAGAAGAATCATTGCAGATTTGAACAGAGCCAACCATCACAAGGATGTGCCAATGTTCTATTTTCCTGTAATGCTGACACCTCAGGTAAGTGAGGTAAGTTCATCTACACTCTCAACTATTCAAATCCCTTCCATTTCTTTGACTTCAGGCATAGCTATGACAACTGTGACAATGACCAAACAGTTGCCTACCAAAGCTGCCAAAACAACTGCAATTCTTAAATCCAAATCAAAGAAAACCCCCTCTGGTATCTCTCAAAAGGTACCAGTTGAAAAATCTACCAAACACAAAGAGGGGAGTGTGAAGGAGGGTAAGATAGGTGAGGGAAGGGGTGAACATCAAAGAAACCCTAAGGATAAGGTTGGAGAGATGAGTGAATCCCAGCCTAGCCACACTACAGTTTCCCAACAAACTGCAGTGCTTAAAAAGGACAGAAGCTCACTTCTAGCTGCATCCTCCCAAAAGGATGTGGCTATTGAACAAAGCTCTCATCCAAGAGCACAGGCCAAGAGGGTTAGGGACACAAGCCTACACCAAACTTACAATAGAAAGAAGAAATCCAAAACAACTGGGGATGCACAGGGCACACACTTAGTGCAAACTGGTGCTAAAGACACAGTCCATGCACCTTCTCAAATTCAGATTGATGTGGCTCCAATAAATGTGGAGTCACAGCCAAAATCTCTCTTGATAGAAGCCACTGAAACACAATACTCACCAACCAACTCACTGGAAGTGGACATGATAAACACTTCAATTCCTGATTCCCCTTCTTTAACTCTGTTGGGGAAGCCAAAATCTAGTGCAAGTGAGCATCATCTTTTAGATGATTTGTTGGCTCACTTGCCAATTCTTTCTGATTCTATTTTGACATCTGTGCCTCAAATAACTTCAATCAACACATAGTCAACAATAGTTTCTCTTCCCACCTCATTCATTTCTACTCTCTCGATGGATATTGCTCATCCGTCGAGTAGTGATTGTATCCTGACGGATAAGCTTAACAGCAGTTATTCGTCGGATAGCTTTACCACTCACCCGACGGATATCACTTATCCGTCGAGTGTCTCTGCACAACTTCAAACTTCAATAATTTCAAGTGCAGAAGATTTGGTGGTAATACAATCACTCTTAGGACTGAGAGAGGAGAGTGTATTGAGTGAGAGGCTGGGTTGCTCCCAGGCAAAAGGAGAGAAAATGAGTGAATCTCAGCAATCCATTCATTCAGGATTGGCAAAAGTGAGTGAGAGGAGTCCCACCTTAGTAGCCAGGGTGAGACCCTGATGCAACAAAAGAGAGAACATGAGAGAAAAGCAGGTACTGGAGCAATAAGGATGGAGCCAGCCATTGCTAGTGAGTCAATGATTGTGGATGATGCTGACAAGGAAAGACAATTTCAGCAACATTACAAAGCTATAATTGATAACATTTCCTTGGATGCTAACACTTTTACTCACCCTGTTTCAGCCTATCAACTGTTGGCTGCTCAGGGCAATGTGGAGGCAGAGCAGACTTTACACTTAGTGCACACCACAGAATCTCTTCAAAGAGATAAAGCTGCTGTCAACAGGATGCCTCCTCAAGCTGGAGAGCCATCTGAAGAATTTGGAGTAAATTCTGATGATGATGACTCTAGTTCTTTGAATGGAAGCATGAACTTAGGGGGAGCTGAAGGCCCAAGTTCTGCTTTAAATTTACCTGAATGGGCATGGGCAAAGGACTTTACACCAGGACAATTTGAGGTGTCTTTGGTAAGACAAGTAACAGCTATTCAGCAAGCCCTTCAGGAAGTTTCAGATGCTGGTACCAAGGCTGTTCTTAAAGCTCATCTAGACTCATTGCACTTAATGAAGATCCAACACTCCAGACAGCATATCAGTGTGGATGAATTGAAAAAGGAGATAGCTGACTTAAAGATATACAACTCTGAGAAACTGGATACAATAATGCCATATGGTACCATGCATGATTTATTACAAAGGTTGAGAAGAGAATCAGATTCTGAAAAGAAGATAGCCAAGCTGGAGACCAGAGTTCAAGTTATTGAGAATTCAGTGGCCCTACTTCTTCAAAATCAACAGACTCAGATAAATCTTCTCATGCAACTGGCTAAAGCACAAGGCCTAACTCCTTCACTTGATGATAACAAAAAGGGGGAGAGAGAATCAAGTAAGGGGGAGAAAGGACTAACTAAGGGGGAGAACATTGTAGTTCAAATCAGCAAAGTAATTGTACCTTCAATTACTATCTCCAAGCCACCAGTTGCAGATGGTATAGATCTTATAAATGCAGCAGCAGCAAATTTGAAAGATGTTGATAAAGAAGAGTTGACTCTGTTCAACTGGAAAAAGATTGATGAGGAAATACAGAGAAAGTTTCAATTAGTCAAGGAACCAGATCAGTCAGCAATCCATCACTCTCATGTCAAGTCAATCAATGTGAATGAGATGAGCATGAACTATCTGGAGAAAGGACAATCTTCCTGCATCAAGACTACAGAGGGCTGAGATAATTCTTAAACCAAGGGCAAACTATCCAAAGTCATCTTTGAAGAACCCTATGGATACTGTGTATGAGACACCCAAGCCTGATGAAAAGAAGCTTCTGTCAAGATCTATTTTTCTCTACAAAGATCCAGCTGATTCATCCTCAAGAGAGAGAATTGTAAAGATATTCAGAAATGGGAAGGAAATTTGTGTGGTAGCTGGACATCCACAATTTGCTCAAGAAAAGGAAGAAGAAAAAGCCAGATTGAAGCAGGAAAAGAGGCAAGCTTCTCTAGATGCAAAGAAGTCTAAACAAAAGAAAGAACAGTTTGCTATCTTAACCAAGCTACAGGCTGTGAACTCTTCTCAACAAATTCCCTCTCAACCAACTCAAGCTGCTGGATCAAAGAAGAAGATTGAAGAATAGAAGAAATCTCCAAGAAAGAAAGAATTGGCTAAAAGAACAAAAAGAAAGTTGGATATTATTAACAAGGAATTGGAAGATCAATTTCCAAGGGAATCCACTAAAGCTGAAACTCAAGCATCAAAGCCCTCTGTGGTATTTGAAGACATAAGGGTGGTGGACCCCTACAGGAACATACATGGAGAGCCTATTGTGCCAAAGGATGAGCCAATAGAGTGGGATAAATTACCAATTCCTGACTTCAACTTGCCAATTCTCACCAAGCCAAGAAGGACAAAATCAAGGGCAGTCAAGAAAGTGAAGCTGTCACCTCTCAAATCCAAGGCAGTAGTCAAAGATCAACCCAAGATCAACAAGGGAGACTACTTGTACTTGTGTGACATCAAGGAATTTTCAGACCTAAACCTTTATCTGGAGGAGCTGGATGAGGTAAGGGCAATTGATGCATACAGAAACCTACCTGAAAGGTTGGTATTCAAGTACAAAGGAGGAAGGGAGATTCAGTGGCCTCTTCACAGGATACTTCAAGAAAGCCAAGTTGTGTTGATTAAAGTCTATTCATCCTTCAAGAAAAACTTTGGGTTTAATGTAACTGCAAGAAGATTAGTATTGAAGAAGATTGAAGAGCTAAGGAGTGTTAGAGCCAAAGATGCACTACCCAAAACTCTTATCATCCCATACACAGGGAGAAGAGTGCATCTAAGGCCCTACTGGCTGATGGAATTCATGGATGACAAGGGTGTGAGAAGATTCTTCAGACTAGAAGACCAATTGAGTATCTCTAGCAATGAGACTCTTTTGGAAATGCAAGAAATGTTAGATCTCTCAGAATCTGATGAATTAGAATTCCACAGACAGCTCCAGAATCAAATTGAAGAAAACAACAGAAAGCTTGGAAGAAGATTCAGACCTTCAAGAAACTAGAAAAATCTGCTCAGGCTAGAGGAGCATCTCGAAATTGACTGTGAGCCAAACCTTGTATACCTTGTTTAATTTGAAGCACTTTCAGTTTTATCTACTTATCTTTAAAGATATATGTTTAGGATGTTTTGTTATCATCAAGTGTCTCTTAATTTATGGCTACAATTCCAGTAGACATAAATTGGGGGAGATTGTTGTGAATATGTTGTGCACTTGATGATTACCTAAACAAAACATCTAAGTAGATTTTACTTAGTGAAATAATGTAGCACTCGACGGATAAGAATCATAGTCCCGACGGATAACTCAGTCTGAGTACCGACGGATGAGTAATTTATTATCCATCGAGTGAGTAGCTTGTGTAATGATAAGTTTGTAGCACAGTGGTGTATGCACCTTTGTATAGAATCTGTAGTAGCATATAAGTCATGTTGACTTTAACTAGATATGCAAAATAGGTTGATTAACTGTACATAAGCAATGTCTTGTAATTCTGTATAAGTGAAATGAAGTCAAGTGCCAAAATAGCTATCAACGGATGCCTAACAAAGCTTCGACGGATGATCAAATGACTATCAACGGATGCTTAACAAAGCTTCAACGGATGATCAAATGACTTTCAACGGATGTTCAAAATAGCAGTCGACGGATGATCAAGTAAGTCATCGACGGATGATCTGAAAGTTGACGGATGATAATATCAAGATTCAAACATCAGTTGAACAGTGAAAGCTGATACACAGCCGTCAAGATTGGATACAAACACACTGTGGAAGCCCATTAACTGGGTAATAGAGGACGAAAAGCAGCAAAGATCAAGACTGTTAGATTTTATATTTATTCAGTTCTTTTGACTTTGTAATCTTGGTAATATATAAAACAAGAGAGTAGCAAATAGAAAAACTAACTAAGAAAACTAAGTGAGCTTAGAAACAAACACAGAGAAATCTTTGTAAGCACTATCCTTAGCATTTCCTGTGTTCTTAGTTGTTCTATCTTGTATAAGCAGCTGTGAGCATTTCTGCACACAGAGTTCTCTCGATATATTAATATATATCTCTGGTGGAATTGTTTAAATCCACCAGAAAGTTTTTAAAGACTCTTGTTTTTAATTACTTTTGTTTTGATTCATTAAAGTTTATATTCCGCATTGTGCTAATCAAAACAGATATATCTATAATCGAGTTGAACATTTTTATTTCAAGAAAAAGGTAAAGAATTCCATTCAACCCCCCTTCTGTAATTCTTGCTATATTGTTAAGGGACTAACAAACTTGGTGATATATAAACCAAGTGTAGCAAGTAAAACAATCAACTAAGAAAGCTTATTTTCAGAGAAACATATCAAGTTATATTTTGTAAACATTTCTCTGTAGTTTTTTTTGTTCAACTTGTAAAGAAGCTGTGAGCTATTCAAAGCTTCACAGAGTTCTCATTTGATATATATATATATATATGGTGGACACTTTCAAATCCACCAGAAAGTTTTAAAAGCTTATGTTTTTATTACTATCATATTTCATCAAGTTAGAACATTCTTAAATTTGTATAAAGTAGCCAGAATTACATATAACCCCCCTTCTGTAATTCTTATTGTATTGTTAGGGAATAACAAAATCCCTTAGGAAGAGAAGTCATATCTTTGAAATGACATAGTAAACATTGATCATGGACGCGCCCAGACAAGAGGACGCGCCCTGCTGATGATAAAAGCTGCAGCAATATGGAGAATGACAAGTAGGCATATTACGATTCTAGCAAAAAAAATTGAAAATTGGACGCGTCTTGGGTACATCGACGCGTCCTATGTGAATTATGGAAACTTATATGCCTATGGGATAGTATAAGGACGTCAAGTCTTACAATAATTAATAGCATTATGAAATTTTACAGGTTATTGAACAGCTTTGTGTGAACATCAATATTACATGCATATATATGAATCATACTAAGTTGACACTATGCACGTAAAAGTACAAATATGATGCGTCCTACTTTGATGACGCATCCTATCTTACCCTGTTATAAGTCCACTTGTCTGCTAATGTCAAGTTGGACAAGTTCCGTGGCGTTGAGCACTTTAGCTTTTTCAGAAGTTGTGAGGACGGGCTTTCCATTGTAAAACTCACAGAACTTACAAATAGAACCCACCCTCGAGGATAAGGCTCCAACCATTTTCAGATTGGCTTCTGTAATCATTTTCTTGAGATTGAAATGATTTTCAGCATATCTCTGTACTTTTTCTGCTCTCTTTTTCCTCTTTCCTGTAAGTTCTTTCTGGGTTCTTTTATCTATGGAAGGAAAAATGAGAGTTATTAGAAAGAAAATAAAAAGCTTGGTGAAGTAGTAGATGCATCCTGAATGCTAGGGCGCATCCTGAAGGCAACACTTACTTGGATCTAGATTGAAGCGTACACAAGCTCTCTTAACATCATAGATATAAAAAAATGGCTTTTTCCAGTCTCTCCTGTGACGCACCTTGCCTTCGTTGAAGCCCTTGTTATTTAGCCACTTGTTGACAACAAAGAAATGGTAACCAGGGCTGGACTTCCTAATGCTGAAAAAATAGCTGAAGTCCTTCATGGAGGGCGCGCCCAACCCTAGGTTGTGGTACATGATATATAAGGCCCATGCTAACTTGTATGAGTTTGGGGACAGTTGAACTGGAGCAACGTCATACCACTTTTAAATTTTCTTGATGTAAGGGTGCAATGGCGCGCCCACACCCAAAGAAATGAGTTTTGGGGTAAGAACCATCCTAGGGATCCTCAGATTCTCCATGTTAAAAATACGGGGCCTCATCTTTCTAAGAGAACCGCCCAGAAGCCCTCCATATTATAATATTTCATGGTCCATTAAATATCCCGGTTTGTTGCTGTAGATTTCATGCCAACACAAGCTAGTTTGTTTTCTTTCTTTCTCCAGACATTCTTCTCTGCCTCGGGGAGATCCTCGAGCTCTTTCCAGTCGAAATCAAGCTCTACATCACTTGGCTCCCAATGTTCAAGTGGAGAGATAGATTGTTGAGGAGAGATAGGATATTTTTCAGGATGAGGAGCTCTTTTCTCAAACTCACTCTCACTATGAGGAGAAGGCGCGTCCTGAGTAGGAGACGCGTCTTGAGCAGGAGATGGGTCTTGAGCAGATGGGGACGCGCCCTCATCAGAGATGATTTTATGTTGTTGAGATTTACTGGATGATGGGATAATTTTGTCGTCAGTCTAATCCTCAATTTGTCAAGCTGCGTGTAGTCTGGGAGGTTCTCTTACGTTTTAGCTTTTTCTTTCCAACTATTGCACTTAGGGGAATATTGTCCATGGATTCAGAGCTTGAACTTGACATGACTGAGGTTTTGATTTGAGAGATTCAAAAACACGAGTTTCTGATTCAAGGAAAGAGTCTGTCCTATGATACTCATATAGTTCGGGACTAAAAGTAAGGGGAGGTGGAGAATCAAGCCCAAGGCGTGTATTGAAAGTCTTGAAAGGATGAAACAGAAAGGATGAAGACGCATCCTCCGGCTGAAACAAGAAGGGAAAAGATTTTAAGGACGCGTCCACGATTTAAAAAAAGAAAAGAAAGGAAGACGACAGAAATACGTCAAAAGAAAGATACGCATGGGCACAAGAAAAGGAGAAAGAAAGATATAAAGATAGGATTTGTGCGAGGATGCGTCCTAGAAAATCTATCGCGAGGAATTAGCTAATGGTTTGGAAAAATATGGCATATGACACGTCTTAGTCTGATAGCGCATTTATTCTATTCTTGTTGAAACAACTTAGACTATGACAAATAAATTATGCAATAAACAAACAATATGACGCACCCTAAGTGGTAGACGCATCCACAAGGATTGAAATGCAGCAGAATTTCAATCGGTCATGGTCAATTTGGGGAAAATTCAGTTAAACTCTAAAAACATTTAATTTAGAATCAAACGAAAGCAAAATATGGGATTCATTATATACTTGCATATATACATACAAAGAAATATAAAGAACAGTAGAATGGAGATGAAGAACACGAACGGTTTTTTACTTGCTACAACATATTTACTCGATGAAATGAAGAAATAAAAGAAGATTTGGGTACCTTGGAACTTGAGAGATTGATTGACTGTAAAAACCCAAAGAATGGCTGGTTGAATCGCCAGATTTTTTAGCGAAGCTTTTTGTAGCGGCGAAGATGGTGTTCTGAGGAGAGATAGAGAGAGAAAAAATAAAATAAACGAGTGGTTAAATATTTAGGGTATTTATAAAGGAGTGGTGATGCGATAGCTGTAACGCAACGACTATAGGGCGGATTGAGTTTTAAAAGGCAATCGATTCAAGGAAGGACGCGTTCTCGTCCAAAGACGCGTCCTGGGTTTGTAAGCTAAATTTCGCTGCTTGATTTTAAGAATGAAAATTCCAACTTCGTTTTCAACTGCGCATGGAATTTGGGGGTAGTTGTTATACCCAAAATTTGGCATTGGGTCATGTCGGGTCAGGAACGGGTCAATTGGAATAGAATGGGGGCAAGAGGATGAAGGATAAGGTTGTGGGCTGCAATGTACTAAGGGATGACGCACCCTCTGTACATGGGACGCGTCCAACCTATAGTGGATTGTGTGAGTTGAATTATTTGAAGCCAAGATTTCCATGCCAAGGGGACTAGGACGTGTCTGGAGCTCAGGGTGCGCCTTGCCTGGGTAAAGTTGGCAAGATGGATTATCCACATGACAAAGTTGCAATGCAAGGGAATTGTGTGCATTCCACACATAGAGGACGCGTTCTGTTCTTCGGAGATGCATACTTTTGATAGTTGGGCTTGTCCTCATCTAGGGCAAGGAAAACAGGGATATCTTGAGGACAAGGTAAGCATGGAAAGGAGAATAGAGATTGTTTTTGCCAACGTATTTGTTGCAGGTACTCTTTGAAGAATTTACTTCTTGAGATGGTCAAGGAGGGGGGTGTCTGTGAAAAGTTTGAAGGCCTCCGGGGGTATGCCTGATGACTGTAGGCCTCCTCCTGTATTTAAAGGGTGTCCACGTTGGGGATGCGGGGTTAACTCCGGTGTGTGCTCTGGGAACTCTGTTCTTGTATTCAACGGGTGTCCTTGTTGGAGAACTTTGGAGTCATCCTGCACTTTGCACCCAAGAGCTTGGGATCACATGTCCTGCTATCTGGTGGGTTATCCTCATTCGGGGGACAGGGACGCGTCTGGGATTTGAGATGACCTGTGGCTATATATACGTTCGTAAATCAAGGGAGATAGTTGTAGTGGAGTGTTATCCTTACGCAGGGAGATGCACTGTCCGTGAAGTCCTACGATTACGGAAGAGTCTTGGGCCTTCGCGGTTGGGCCTCATAGTTGGACATTCCTAAAGTTAGCGGAAGATGGATTCTGGAAGGACTTCTACCGGGCCTAGGAATGAGAAGTCTAAGCCCATTGGATTTCTTGTTCCCCAAGAACTACGTCAGACTTGATCCCTATATAAAGGGTACGTAGGCACATTGAGAGAGTTAAGAATTTGAGAGCCGAAAAGGAGCCACCACTTGCCATAATCAATCTCATCCACCAATTAATATACAACCACCACACACCACTAGATTTTCCGGCAAAGAATCTCCGTCATAGATCTTGATTCCGGAGAGAAATCTCAAATTTTGTTGTTACTAGATTCCTTCGTCAACACTAATGATATAATAATCATTAAAAACTAATATAAATATTACTATTACTAGAATATAAAATATCATTATTCCAACCTGAATATATTACCAGCCTACAAATTATGATATATTAATTAAGTAATGATAAATAGCCGTTTTTCCGGTGATATTGACAAAAATTTTGCGATTCATGAATAACAAAGTGTAAACAAATAATTAAGAGTCTTATAACAATGATGCAGCAGGAAAAAAAATAATGAAATGACACTAAACTTGCATGGTTTTTTGAACTGAAATTTTGTTAAATAATGACAATTTTGATAGACAACTTAAGTGGAGTTGAAGAGCAGTAATATATAACTAATAATCTAATAAATATTATTATATATATGCGGCTTTTTGACAATGGCTTGTTTAAGATAAAATCGAAACTAAACTATCAATTTATCAAATTAGGTGAACCGGGATCACGAATTTCGTTTCGATTTTGATTCAAATTGGTTTATGCAATTTGTAATTCAACAGGAAACATGATAATCATTATCACACCAAAATTTTAGAATTGTTTTATAATAATTCATAAATTTTAAATAATTATTTCTAATTTTAATTTTAGGCGGATTTTAACCGAGTTGTTAAAAAATCTGGCAAAGTCTTGTTAATTTATATTAATTTTTACAAAAACTTGAAAATCTCATGAATTTTGCTAATATGTCAAAAAACATAATACTAGAAAATTCATAAAACTCAACTATTTTATCAAATACAAAAAAAAATCATGAAAATTAACAAAAAGAAATCATGAACTTTGAAATATCAACAGATTTTAGTGACTTTTTTTAAAATTCACATAATATCAACATATTAATGAATTTTTTAAAATTAAAATTGAATACTTCCAAATTTAAAAAGACTTTTCTGATCCTTGTTAAAATAATACTACCTCTGTTCTCCCTCATTTCTTTAAAAGAAAACACTGCTCGACACGAATCTTAATGTGTATATAAGATATAGTTGCATAACTTATTTTTAATTTTTTTTCTCAATAAAAAAATTAAATATTGAATTTTTATTCAGAATTTTTTTAAAAAAATATTTTAGGAAACTATACTATATATGAGTATTAAAATACGTGTCGAACCATTACTCTCAAATTTAAGTAATTGAGAGGGACGGAGGGAATATCAGATTTTAAAATTTTTTTTACAATTCAAATTGAATATCACAAATTTTTTAAAATTCAAAAAACCTTTTAAATCCCAATTGAATACACCATTTTACATATTTATATTAAAATCTTAGTGAAGTTGGATTTTATACTTAAATTTTATGCATTAATAAAAACTAGCTACATATGTCCCGTGCATATGCACAGTTTTTTAATATTTATCTTTTTATTTTTAAAATTTATTCTTTTAATTTTTTTAACGTGCATATATATTGTTATTTCTGATATTGTTGCAATATTATTTTTTTAATAGTTTTATAATATTATTGCAAAAAATATTCATATATTAAGATATATACGAATCAGGAATTGAATTACAACAATATATAATACAAAATTTAATAATATTCTATTTATTGTAATATCTCTGTATCATATTTTAATTTGTTATAATATTAGTGCAACACATATGTATATATTGAGATATATATGGATGATGAAAATTACATATTCTATTGAATCTAGTTTTATTATATCATATTTGGTTTTTAAATAATGAAAGAATAATATTATCTTTTTTTATTTATAATTAATTCAATCTCTAATCATATTCAAAGTCCCTTATGTTTGTTAATGATAACTAGCTTATTACCCGTGCAATGCACGATTTTTTTAAAATATACCTATTTTATTATTTTTTTAATTATTAAAATTTATATTCAAAGATTTTTTAATGTACACATATATTGTTATTTCTGACATCGGTGCAATATTACTTTCTTTTTATATATATTTTTTAATATTATTGCAACAAATATGTATATATTGAAAAATATACAGATGATCATTTTCTATTGACGATTGTATTATTGTAACATATTCTGGTGTTTGAATTGTAGTAAAACAATGTAACTGTTTTTTATATTTATAATTGGTTAAATATGTAATCATATTCTATTCAGGATTGTATTAGGACATTTTATTAGAAGTGGTGTTTGAATAGTATTAGAAAAATTTAATCATTTTTCGTTTAGGATTGTATTAAACTATTAATAATGTACTTATTCTATAAGATTTAATCGTTGTTTTTAATAATATTAGATCAACGATTGAGATCATTTTAACGATACATGATCAAAGTTTTAGATAACAAGTTATTAACGTATGTTATATATAAAGCATATAATTAATTAAAAAAAAAGAAAAATAATATATAAATGAAAGAAGGGTAATTAATTCTCGAAGGGTCAATTGAACTTTTCCAAAGAGTAAAGGAACAGTAGAACTTATCTCGATTGTCCTCAGCACGACAACAACATTTGCCAAGGCTTCAGTTTTTTCTTGTAGCTGACACACTAAACACAACAGATAAAGTTTATCTGATAAACACCTTCAAGCTAGAAGAGTTACAAAACACTTACAAACAACAATTTCACCTCGCTATAAAAATCTGTACAGATACAAGAGAGATAGTTATGTACAGAGAGAGACAGAGAGAAATGGGGGAGACAAAGACAGTGTCAAGGTTTGCTCGATGGACATTCGAAGCTTTATCGACTAGCTGTCCCAAACAGTCTGAGCCTTTCCAGATGGGTCTTTGGACTTGGTAATTTCCAGATTTTTCAAGAATCCCCATTTTATTTTATTTTTAAAAAAAAATTGTGTTTTAGTTATGTTTAGTAATTTAGCAAGATTTTGAGTGATTTTGGGTATGTTTGTGTAGGTATGTAGCAGTGGAGAAGGATCAGACAATGTATGTTAGGCTTTTTCCGGAGCCTAATCAAATAGCTAAAGAGCAGCCTCCTATTGCTCGGTTTAGGATCAAGGTCGAAGCTATTAATGTCGGTGTGGAAAATTTGGTTCCCCATGTTTCCCCTGGTATATATCTTGTTTTGTTTCGATTAATGTAGTTTTTTTTTAAGTGTTTGTTTGGAAATTTTGAAGGTATGT
Source organism: Apium graveolens (assembly GCF_009905375.1). NCBI lineage: Eukaryota > Viridiplantae > Streptophyta > Magnoliopsida > Apiales > Apiaceae > Apium > Apium graveolens. Next base: position 112,589 of record NW_027418478.1, on the reverse strand, counting down.
GTTTGGTTATGTGTGTGTGTGTGTTTTGTTTTGTATTTGAAGTGTAAATTTGAATTGTATTGACTTTATTTGTAATTGAAGCTTATATACAGTTTGTATTGACTTAAAACGTAATTGGAAGGTTTTTATGGCTGATAGTAACTAGGGTACCTTTTGGGGCTTCTGTGTATTAGATTTTTATGCAAAGAAGTTTGATTTGTTAAGATACAGTTGATAGTTTAGGTTTCGATGCATGATTGAGGTATTGGGGTGACATTTAAAAAGTAGAATATACTGATTTTTGGTTGATAGAAAGATAGAATTTGATGACGTTGAGAATAAATCACCAAAGTTTCGCCCTTCTCAGCACCACATGGGCTGAGCCACAGAAAAAAATGAAATAGATAATGAGAAGGATGCTAAAGTGCTACTAATAAAATGTTAAGCAGGTTTGGCTTCATTGGCACGTGTTTGGAGAACTATTGTTCTTCACTGATAAAATGATAATATGATCTTGTATAATCGTTCTATATCTTTTAATATATATAGAGCTCCTATAAATGGCCGTCTTTGCTTTCACTTACTCCGAACTAGTGAATTCTTTCTTTTCACAGAGATTCTGCGTAAACTTATTCTGATTATTGTCCACAACTCCTTCATCCTGCCAAGTAACCTGCAGACTAGTTATTTCCCACATACTCTCTCCTCTAGCCATGTGACCTATAGACTGCAATTTTTATGTTATGTTTTTTCATGTTGCAGTTCATGAGAGACTTCTTCGGACAAGTGAAGACTTTATATGGTCAGCTGAGTTTGCATATCATGGTCGATTTACTGTAGAAGTCGAGTTTTTGGACCTGAAAATCTGCGCAACAAATGTGAGTCCATTACTATCTGAAGCTCCAACTTCTTTTATATAAACAAATATTTTTCTATCACTGATTGTAAATTTTAAATTAATATTCGGTTGGCTGAAATGAATATTAAACTCGCGGATGAAGCCTCTAGAAAAAGGCTGTATTGCTAGGACCCTTGGTCAAACCTAGAATCATTTCTATCGCCAACATTGTGTCTCTCTTTAATGATAATTAATTATCTTCTTCGTCAAAGGATCATTAAGACCATGCTCTACCATGAAGAGGAAAGATTAACATCTCTGATCTTTTTAACTTTCTTTTCATTTTTTGTTACACAGGGTGATGAACCCACCTCCATATGGCCATGTAGTTATGGGGTTAAATCTCATGCATCCCAAAGCAGTCGTCAATGCTTTTCTCGCATGCTTCACGAGTCTATCCATGCTGATGTCACTATTAATACAGCTGATGGTGTGGTTAAAGCTCACAAGGCAATCCTCGCTGCAAGTTCTCCGGTGTTCAATAGTATGTTTCTGCACCCCCTCAAGGAGAAAGAGTCCTCCACAATCGAATTGGAGGATATGTCAGTGGACTCTTGCATGGCCCTTCTCGGTTACCTGTACGGAACAAGTGATGAAGAGGACTTCTGGAAGCACAGGGTTACCTTGCTAGGTGCTGCAAACAAGTATGGTATCGTAGATTTAAAGAATTCCTGTGAGGAAAGCCTCACAAAAGACATCAACACGGAGAACGTGCTGGATAGGCTGCAGGAAGCATGGCTTTACCAACTCGACGATCTAAAGAAAGCTTGCATGATGTACTTGTTTGACTTTAGAAAGATCTACGATGTTAGTGATGAAATTGACATTTTCTTCAAGCAGGCAGACCGAGAGCTAGTGACTAAAATGTTTCACGAGGTGCTTGGCGCCTGGAAAGTAACATAAATGCCTAGCAAGTTCTCACTTCTCGGTACCAGGTAGCTAAAAATGTGGACATCTATATGTACATATACTGAGTTTGTAAAATGTAAGTTGACTGATGTTCTGGCATGTATGTGAAACTTTGGGTTTCTGTAATTAAGCATTTCTGTGTAATTAAGTTGGCTAAAGCCTACAAGTATTACAGAGGGAAATGAGTGTTTGCAAGTCTTTGGAGTGGTTATTTTGGTACAATACAGTTTTTGTTTCTCCACACAAATCAAAATTATAATATATTTTCTTTTTCTTTTGAAATGTTAACTTAAAATTTCTTAGGGTCATCAATGTTATTACAAAATTGAAATAATGTTTGCTTATGATCAGTACATTTAACTTGCAGAACAAAAATACATTTGAAGCCTATGATGGAGGAGGCCCTTCTAAACGGATATAGTCATACATAGTGCCTATGAAAGGATTCGAGCCTGTACGATGATTTAATAAAATCTTGTTTCTTCCAGGAACAAGAGCCCGGCCTGGTATTTGAACATTGAAGAGCCAGTACATTCCATGTATTCCATGTCTTGCAATTGCATTGTCATGCCCGATTTGTCCTGTTCGAAATAGAGAATATCCCTCATCTGGAGATCTATTAACATAAACCCTAAGTTGATCTAAATTTCTAGATGCCAATGCTAATTGAAGTGTATAAGTTCCATTTACGACGATATGTGGCAGATCAAAATTAATCTGCCATGTCGTTGGATGGTATTCGTCCTTGATTTTCCTTGCAACTTGAGAAAAGAACCAATCTTTGCTATAGTTACTAGTTCCAACATTGTAGACTAGGTCCTTGTCAGGGTATAAATCTGTGTATCGATCCCATAAGCCGTATTGTCTAAACTTGTTATGATTTATGTATAATTTGTTGATAAGCGTTGCATCAGGAATGTGGAACTCAGCAGCAGTACCATCAGGAATTCCAATTTCCCATAATGTTGGTCCAAATCTCGGAGGTTCATAAATAAGATCACCCAGTTCTATTGAACTTCCTGGTAGAATTGTAACATCAACTTTGTATACGTAACGGCCTATGTGACCAGGAACTGAAGCATATAAGTTGTAGTTCCCCGATCGGACACCTTTAAGTAAGAAATTCCCTGTTGCATCCGTTTGGTTCCAGAATTGGTAGCCCTTGTTCTCTTTTTGCCATGATAATGCATCCCCAATTGGAGCCAATCCAACATAAGCAGATTCTGCATTAATTAGGCCTTGATTCATGTACCTGTCACTGACTTGTAAGCGGCCTCTAACTGTACCACGTTGATCGGCATGAGGGTAGTCAATAGACAGAGGAAAACTGTACGGCCAACTTTGTTGTTCTATCGATGCCTGTTGTTTAGCATCTGTCCAGAGTGTGGAATGAAGATCATTAACATTTGTAGTCGAAGCTGAGTTTAAGTACACAAAAACTGGACCATAAACTTTCTTCCAGGCCTCTCCATCTCCAAAACGTAAATCCAACTCCTTTCCTGAGTAATGGTTAGAAAAGAAGACTGCTAAAGAAGTCGGGCCAGTATGTGAGGTAAGTTCTTGTTTAAAAGGACCTCCGGAACGGTATTCAATACTAGGGCTGATCACCCAGAAGCCCACACCACTCTCATCACTTATCCATCCATGTACCACATTGTCCTTATTGTCTTTAGAGTACTGGAACTTATCATCCACTTCTCCTTTCAAGCTTTGATTTGATGGATTTGTCAACAGACGGGCTTCTGGGTAAGCAAGCTGTACACTTCTAGGTGGTTCACGATCTTTGCGTGTTGGCATGTACCGCTGCCTCTCATCAGATATGGCCATGTAATGAAACAATTTTTCTGATAGCTTGAAGCTAAGCCTTGTTTGAGCGATAACTGTACCAGGCATTCCCTCTAATCTCTCGAATATTGAATACATGTAAAAACCAGGGGAGCCACGCAACATTACAAACCTTCTGTCAATATTCATCGGAGGAATAGTCTGGGAACTAGGATTCCACGTCCTTGTAAACGAAAGCTCCACCTTGTTTTCATCCTCGGCTATAACACTAAAATTTGTCGTTTGCAGCCTGTCTTGGGTGATTTTAGAGACTTCGTTCATGCTCCAAACTAGATCCCAGTATCCTCTGTAGGATGGGCCATATTCAGGTTCCAACAAGTTTTCGATTCCTTTGTATCTGATTCCATCAATCATACCTCCAGGAGTTGACAGAGATATTTTTACCAGTCCATTGTCCATCACCACATAGTTAGAGAGCCTTCTAAGCTGAACAGGTGGCGATGACACCAGATCAACATCTTTGTTCATATTCCTAGGATTTCTTCTAGCAGAACATGGAGCTAGCAATAGTAACAGCTGAACCAAAAACAAGAAACACACGGCTTTCATCTCCAGAGAGGCTATATTCGTATGTTATGTGCATGGATGTTTTGATATATGCGTATTTATAAGCAAAAATTACTGAATATTTTAACCTTTGCAAAATGTGTTAGGAATGGGATTTACAATTCCGTTTTAAAATTGTATTCATATTGGGATAAAATAAAGTTTGTTTTCTCATAGATGCAATCCCATCTAGAATTAGATTTTTCATTCCTTTATATATATACATATACATAAATTCCCATTTTGACTTGCAAAAATAACAATAGTAATGAATGCTATGGGAGATGACACGATAATATCCAAAAATACCATTTTTAACATTTTTTTTGATAAAAACATTATTTTTAAAATTTTTGGCCAGAAATATTATTATAGTACGTATATATAACTTCGATATAACTAATACACAGATGAGTATCACGTTAAAAAAAGTTAAGGAGAAAATAAAAAAAAAATAAAAAAAAATAATCAGAAACCATGATACGCAAAAGACCACGATACGCGTAAAGGGTGAGTGTATCATGCTTAGCGAAGCATTGTTACGCATGTTTTGAATCCGTATCACAAAGTTAACTTTTTACATTATTATTATTATTTAATTTTTCTATAGAGTCTACTCATTTGTAAAATGCGCATTAGTAAACCCATTTTGAAAATGTAATAAACTTTTGTTTTTGCCGAAAAAATTAAAAGTAATATTATTGTCGCATAACTTAAAAATGTGGTATTTTTATCATTTTTCTAAAAAGATATAGTAGCTGCTTTGCAACTTTGTTCTTGAAAACACCTTGATCTTGATCCTCAAGCAACCATTGTCGATGCCAATTTTTGTCACAAACAGAATATCAAATTAAGATTTATAATCGGGTATTCGTATAGAGTTACAAAGATTAGGAATTTTATATTCATGGTAATTTGGGAGAAAATTAGAGTTTATTTGATATAGGGTCGTGCTTGAGGGAATTAATTTCGAGAGATAATAAAATGGGTTAAATATCAAATTAACCACTAAATAAACTTATATATTTCAAATTCACCACCGACAAATTCGACGTGTCACTTAAAACAGTTTAAAAACATAAATCTCATTTAAAACACTTTAAAATGCATAAACACTTTAAAAATGATGGTCGTACCTTTAAAGAAGGTATTAGGCTTCTTTGGTATGATGCTTCAATTATGAATTTGGTTAATTTGTCTGCAAGTCTTGGTATAATAGATGTTTATGTCGATCATTTATCTAATAATGAGGACGGAGTGATGGCGCATGAGATTTATACCTTTTAAAGTGTTTTAAATGAGATGTCAAATTTGTCAGTGGAGAATTTCACATATGCAAGTTTATTTAGTGGTCAATTTGATATTTAACCCATAATAAAGTTTCAGGGGTCCCTTCACAAGGCGCCTACGTATCCTTTTATAAGGAATCAAGTTCACAAACTTCTTTTTGGTATCGAATTATGTTTAGTCCCGTACTCTTATTCTTTATGAACAAGTTTGTTAGGTATCGTAAGAGGGATATATTAAGCTAGAGGGGGGTTTAATAACTTAATTATCAATTTAAAAATTATTATAGCGTTTTAAAATAATTTATCTCTTTTTAAAACTTTACCGAGTAGTTATGCAGTTTATATGTGCGGAAGTAAATTGCAAGGAAAGAAAATACCACACAGTAATTTTATCCTGGTTCGCGATGTTTCCATGCTATTTTGGGCATTATGGGACCGCTACTCTTCTTAGCTAGTGCCACGTGTCCGGGGACCACTCAAACTGGGTCTGGGGTCTTTTTTTATTGGGTTTTGTGGTATTTTTTTGGGCCTAATTGTATTATGGCCTATCATTGGCCTCCCACTCTCCTATGTGGGTTTCCCAGATGGGGGAGTAGCTTTGTAGTTAGAAAAAGATTTTTTTTTGTATTTTTTCAATAATTTGTAGCTCCTAACTCCGGGTATTGTTGGTTACAAGGTCCCGGAGTTATGTTTGGGTCGGCTCTTTGATTTAATTAATGTAAGAAAAATTTGTATTTTTTCTTTGGTTTGTAGCCCCCAACTCCGGGGTGTTGTTGGTTACAAGGCCCCGGAGTTGTGTTTGGGTAGACTTTTTGATTTGTGTAATGTAAAAAAAATAATCTTTGGTTTATAGCCCCTAACTCCGGGGTGTTGTTGGTTACAAGGCTCCATAGTTATGTTTGGGTAGGCTCTTTGATTTGTGTAATGTAAGAAAAAAAATTTGTATTTTTTCTTTGGTTTGTAGCCCCTAACTCTGGGGTGTTGTTGGTTACAAGGACCCGAAGTTGTGTTGGGGTAGGCTCTATGATTTGTGTAATGTAAGAAAAAATATATTTTTTTTCTTTGATTTGTAGCCCCTAACTCGGGGGTGTTATCGGTTACAAGGCCCCGTGGTTGTGTTTGGGCAGACTCTTTGATTTGTATATTGTACAAAAAAATTTGTATTTTTTCTTTGGTTTGTAGCCCCTAACTCCGGGATGTTGTTGGTTACAAGGCACCAGAGTCGTGTTTGCGTAGGCTCTTTGATTTGAAAGTATAAGTTTGAAACGTCCTTGACGTGACTGGATTGTGTAGCTTTTGGCATTTTTTCTGGGATGTCGGGTGGCGGTTGAGTTTTTGTGTAGCACGCTTGTGTGTATGTATGTATGTATGTATGTATGTATGTATGTATGTGTGTGTGTATATGTGTATGTGTGTATGTATGTATGTGTGTGTGTGTATGTATGTATGTATGTGTGTATATATATATGTATTATATATATAATACATATATGTTACACCCCCTTTTGTTTCCCTTAAAGGCCGTGCAAATTAAATAATTATAGCAAGGTAATTATTATTTTGACAGCAGGCGTCATAACTGCTGTGGTTGTTTATCGAGGTGGCCAAGATGTTGCCAACTGTCCCACTTGATTAGCCACAATTGCACGTCGTTTGACCTTTTTAAGCTCTCTGTTTTTCCTATAAATACCCTTCTCTTTCTTTCTTTAATTTCCTTACGCAAACCCAAAGTTTCTCCAAATACTCTCCATTTTCTTCAGGAACCATTGAAGCTTCTCTTTGTCGATTTTCTTCGTGAAGCCTTAGTTCGTCTCCTGCTACTCTGTAAGTTCCTGATATCTTCTTTACTTCTCGTTTATGTACTTGTTTTTTATTTGTAAAATAATATTTGAAAATAATATTCATCATCTGATTTATATTTAAAATAGGTTGGAAGCAATTGTCCTTAATAAATATTTAATAATTACGAAATAATTATTAAATAAATAATCTGGGAATAATTTTCCCTTTTTAAATGAATATTGGTAATATTCTTCTACTAAATAATGTTTATCAATATTTTAATAATTCGTAAATAAGGTTTTTGGAAATCGTTTTATAAAAGATTTGGGGCATTTGATAAAATGTAGAGGGACTTCGAGTTCTTTAGAACTTTCACTTTGATAATAAAATAGATAAATAATTATAAGTCCAAAACGTCTACGGAATACTTCCGGGTTTTAAATAAATTATACCGACCGACTCTCGGTCTAAAATATATGTAACGCTACTCGCTGGCGTTAATATTCTTAAATAAAATACCTTCAGAATGCTTTCTGATTTTCATCAACTTACATTGATCGACTCTCGGTCTAAATATACATCTCATATATACAACGCTACTCTCTAGCGTTATCAATTGGTAATATTCTTATACCAAAATCATCAACATATCATTTGATATTATATATCATGATTTGTAAAAGCATCGTAATACAACATCATGTATATATCACAGTAATTGAAAATATTAACAACACAATAGTTCTTAAAGGTTTGGGTTTGAAAACTTTCCTGGAGTCCAAGGTACATTTTCCGACTTCCACTCGTTCCAGATTTTATAATCAACAAATAATATAATCTTAATTAATATTCCTAATCCCATCAACGACTTATTTTACTAATAAGTGTATTAATTTACAATTTTTGATATTCGACCTACTCGAAATAACTACCAACCCTTGGTCGTAATGGACGGTCAAAATGGTCTCCTAGAGTTGACTTTACCGAATGTTACTATTACGTGACTTGTACTGCAACATATTTAATAAATCAAAAATTTAATATTTAAGTATGAAATCACCTCAAGGAGCTTTTTGAGTGTTTGTAATATTTATCATAAAGTTTCACTTTGAAAACATGAATTTAAATATGTTAAAAATATTTTAAAAGTTCGGTTAACTACGGAGTTTTACTATTCATACCGCTTTCACTAAAACAGTGTTTTCTCACAATCCGTTAACTCAACCGATGCATTGTTTTCGCGTGCACGATCTAGACAACATTTAGAATAATTTACTTGAAAATATTTTTGTGGAAAGAGAGGTGAAATCCCGAAGCACCGGGTTTTATGCGGTGGGTTGTGTTTGGTGTTTTCGCTCCGCGTGACCTCGGCTCCGACATTTTTATAAAATCAAAAAATCAATAACTTGAGCTAAAGTTTTTATTGGGGCTTAACAAATGTATAACCCATCCTCTGTTAAATTTTCATAAGTTTTAAAGTGCTAAGTTTCATATCAAGGAATAAACCGAAACATAATTTTATGTCGATCATTTATACTCTCAAAGTTGGTAATCCGTAACATTTTTTATAGCATAAGACGTGTACACTAAAACGGACCTAACTTTCAAACCGTAAGTTTAAATCAAGCGAATCAAGCACCTAAACAATTTTTGCGACAAACTCTAAAATGTACAGTTCTTTAGACTTTCAAAATCATAATTTAACAATTATGTGTCTCTGCAGAAAACTATGTTATCTGGATTCGAGCATTATAACGACGTAACGATTACAATTCCTAATCACCCAATACTCAACCATCAACAATTTAACAACTCAATTACTTCAAGAATCCAAGATTTTTTTTCACAAAAAGCATCCTCATCTGAATAATCAACTCACAACTCCCAAATCCACAACATTGTATGTATAAGCAATCCCAACGACAGTAATCCATAACCAATCTCAACCATATATCACAACTATGAATATTCATCGATTTAACCACTTTCACAAAAAACGGTAATATCCCTAGCGAATAACACAATCATTCAATTATATATACAAAGAACCAGATAATCAAACAAATTCCATTCATTCATATCCCCAACATATCACAAACATCCTCCATAATTATCAACAATTATCGATAATCTACAATTATTCGATTATATATACCAAAAAACCTTTGTATAATCAATACTTATCAACAATTGTTGAACAATCGCATACAAAATCGAATAATCTAAGGTTATTGTTGTGGAATAAAAACTAGAGTGCGTTAGTATTTAAAGCTAGGGTTTGTAAGCTTCGACCTTTAATGGTTGCTCTTGGTTTGGGACTATCGGTCCTTGCAAGATGCATATGTATCCCTGTGTAGTAGAGAATCAAGCCAAAAACGTAGTTTTAGGTTGAGGGGTAGAGCCCTTTATATAAAGGTGAGTCTAGGGTTAGACTCGTGTTGGGAGACTTGGTGGACAAGTCTCCAACTTAGATGGTGATTAAGAGTCCTACAAGGGAAGGAACTCCAGAACCTTCTGTGTAGGACTTTGAGTCCGTTTAGGACACATGTCTCTGCTCTTCCAGCCGTATTGGGCTTAGTCCGTGAACACCTTGTATTTGTGGACCTTGACGACGTCAGCTGGTGGGCCTTGTCTACATGGGCCATCTAGAGTCTATTACGAGTTCAGACCAGATAGATTTGTACTAGACTTTAGACAAAAAACCCGAGTGTAATTAATGCAACATTTAATGTGTCTTAAGGATGTATTTTCTATCCATATCATTTGGTGAATACTGCTCAAGTTTTCGTGGAAGTTATAATGGTCTTTTCGCGACTCAGGGTACTTTTTGCCCTTCTCGGGTATCAGCCCTTCATGGGTATCAACCCTTCATAGGTATCGGCCCTTCATGGCTATCGTCATTTTATCGTAAAGTGTGGAGCGACCTACACATTTACAACGACTTATTAGTGTGAGTATATACACTTAAGGCCTTTGTCCAGGCTATTTGGATATTGTTTAACACTAAACGGTCTTAATCGGAACTAAAAAGAAAGCATTTATCACCCCTTCACCTTCGTCAAGGTTAATTATAGGGTGAAAGCTGCTAACTGGCCCTAATCGGGGCTAATCGGCCCTAATTGGGGCTAATTTCCATGTACAAGCTGCTAACTAGGCTTAAAAGAGCCTAATTTTAAGCTAGAATGCGCTAATTAGCCTTAATCGAGACTAATATGCCCTAATTGGGGTTAATAAGGACTAATCAGCATGCATAAGATGCTAATTATCCCTAATTCACACTAATTACAAGATTGAATAGGTTAAACAGCCCTAATCTGGGGTAATTTTATCACACAAGTCGCTAATTCCCCTTGAGTTAGGTTAATTGCGCTTAATATACACTAATCGGCCCTAATCTGGGCTATTTTTCACTAATCGGCCCTAATCTGGGCTTAATCTAAAAATCCTGAAAATTTAAAAAAATTCAAATTTTTCAGATTTGTTTTTTTATTTTTTCAAAATTTTTGAAAATTTTTGCAAGGGGGTCACCGAGGCCGAGCATAACCTTCTGCTACAGAAAACTCTGCTCGGCCACATGCCCTTGCATGTCGGCTGCTCAGCCTAGGGAGGTTGGCCACCTCCTGGTCGGCCTGGACCAGGCCATTTTGCTCTGTGCTGACAAGGGGAGCTTGCTCCAATTTTTTTTTAAAGAATCTTTTACTCAGAGCCAAGTCTTCCACATACTTTGCCATGCCCTTCTTGCTCTTGCTTATCCATGGAATTAATCTCATGGTTTCCCTTGAATTCCTCATGGCTCTGCTACAACCGTTTCAGTGAACGTTCTGTACTCATTCTCTTGAACATATTGTACTCGTTCTATTGAACTTGTTCTATTGAAAGTCTTATACTTCATTGAACTTGTCCGAAATTCCTTTGTAGGATATTCTGTACTTCAAAGAACTCGTTCTCGTGGACGTTCTAGTCTTCACGAAACTTAGTTCTGCTGAGAGTTATCCTTTGCGAGAAATTTCCAAAGGACCTCTCAAGAGGGCCTCCGGAGCAACTTTTGAAGGCCTCAGGGCTCTCCTACGGGAGCTTCTGGTCATTCAAAAGGCCTCAATTTGTTGGCGGGTCGGCCAGGGCCACCATGGAGGCAAATTGTGACTCTCTTGGCTCGGCAACGGAGGCTCCAAATTGTGGCCGTCTTGGCTCTGCTACGGAGGCTCCTGGTTGGCCAAAAGGCCTCAAATTATGGACAGGTCGGCCGGGAGCACTATGGAGGCAAATTGTGGCCGACCTGGCTCTGATATGGAGGCTCTTGGTTGGCCAAAAGGCCTCAATTTGTGGGTTGGTTGGCCGGAAGCACTCCGGAGGCAAATTGTGGTTGTCTTGGCCCTGCTACGGAGGCTCCTGGTTGGCTAAAAGGCCTCAATTTGTGGGCTGGTCAGCCGGGAGCACTCCAGAGGTAAATTGTGGCCTTCTTGGCTCTGCTACGGAGGCTCCTGGTTGGACAAAAGGCCACAATTTGTGGGCTGGCCAGCCGCGAGCACTTCGAAGGCAAATTGTGGCCCTCTTGGCTCTACTACGGAGGCTCCTGGTTGGCTAGAAGACCTCAATTTGTGGGCTGGTCGGCCGGGAGCCCTGTGGAGATAAATTGTGGCCGTCTTGGCTCTGCTACGGAGGATCCTGATTGGCCAAAAGGCCTCAATTTGTGGGCTGGTCGGCCGGAGCACTACGAGGCAAATTGTGGTCGTCTTGGCTCTGCTATGGAGGCTCCTAGTATGCCAAAAGGCCTCAATTTGTGGGCTGGTCAGTCGGGAGCACTATGGAGGAAAATTATGGCCGTCTTGGCTCTGCTACGGAGCCTTCTGGTTGGCTAAAAGGCCTCAATTTGTTGGCTGGTCAGCCAGGGCTACTCTGGATGGACCTTAGGAGCCTCCTGCAGGGTAGTCTGATCCGCCAGGAGTAGAACGTTTTGTTCTCGTACTCGTGAGTTCAGCTGAAAAGCTAATGTTGTCTTAATCTTTACAAGCTTGGCTAATCATAACGATTATTATAATCAATCCTTAGTTAAGACTAACGACTTGTCTTTAGCCTCAGACAGGTTTTTCTCGGAGGACTGATACGATAAGCTGTGTCCTGCATTGCTTTCTTCGTTTTTTATGTTGTGCTTTCTTATTTTTTGATCGTTTTTCTCCACCATTTCCGGTATTCTTTTAGGGAGGTACCTGCTAGCGCGAACCAGGAAGACTTACGACATGTTGTAGCAGGTGACCCTTTTTCTATAAAAGAAGATGAGAAGTGCACATTTTCATTCACACTTACATTTCTCAACTTCTCAATTTCTCAAATTTTCTCAAGCTTCTATCTTTTTCAAGCTCTTCAAAAATGTCTAGTGGACAAGGTCCTAGCAAATCCTCTTTCTCTCAGAAGGAAGCTCTGCATAAGAGGGCTACTCTTCGCTCCCTTCAAGATATAGCTCTCGTATCTCCCTTCTCCACTAACCGTTGTTCCAACTGCCTAAAGAGTATGTTAAATGAGAGGGCGGACGAGTACCCAAGTACCATCCATTTCGATGCATTTTATCACAGGAGTATGCTCCATGAGAAATATGTCGAAGATATTTGGTGGACTTACTCCTGTCCCGACTGCTTAAAGATTCGTAAAGCTAAGCCTAGTGAGAGGGATTGTAACCTCTGTCACCAAAGGCTATTCGTGTATAAGGCGACCCTTAAGTCCGGGCTACGATTTCCCCTAAACCCTTTCATTCCGAGGCTTCTGGAGGAGCTCAAGATTCATCCATGCAAGCTTTACCCCAACGAGTAGGCTTTCATTATTCTGTTCATAGTGAGATGTCAAGACTTGGGCATCCCCTAGAGTGTGACGATGTTTTGAAGCATTTTCATGATAAAAGCTTCTCCTTTGAGCAGACCTGGTTGGGTTATGATACAACACAGAGCTCATGTCCCTCATATGGTGAATGTCAGCTCTCTTCATGACTCAAACCATAAATGGAATAAGAAGTTTGTGGTCGTTGAATGAAAGGGTGGAGACCGGGGGGACGTACTTCAGACGTGACTTCAGCAGCCTAGTTGGTAGTTTTCATTTCATTCTTAATCTTTCAGATGCTGAGATTCTAGCCCGAGACCTCCTCATTGATGATGACAGGTTAACCCCTTATTGGAAGTTCATAACAGAAACCAAGCTCGTCGAAGATGGCCTTAGCAGCCTCTCTATAGAGGGTATTTATTTTTGTTTCTCCTTAACTTTGTGTAAGTTTATTCTTATATCTGATTTCTTTTCTTCTTGTTTTAGCTGCTGAGGCTCTCGATGCCATTGTCAATATGAGCGATGCTGTTACGGGTAGGTTGGCCAGAGATGTAGCCAAGAAGGCCAACCATGTTCCTAAGATCCCTTCCTTCCTTGAGGCATCGGGATCCGGTTTGAAAGGGACTAAAGAATTTGATGGGAATGTCGGGACCCCTTTTGAACCAGGATGGGGTATCTCTACAAATGACTCTGTACTCAGCAGTCCGGGCCTTGCCCTTGAGTGGTCGAAGAATTGCATTACTCCTCCTGACCTCCTATTTGTCTCTTCCGGTGAGAAGCTTCTCGAGGCCGAGATGCTGGGGGCTCAAGCCCTATACCAGGTACACTTCTCCTTGTATAAATTTCCGTTTAAGTGCAATTTTTCTTAGAACTTGAAAAATGTTATAGGAATCACTCTCGGGGAATCGGCCCTTCTTACTTAAGCTTTTTATAAATCTATTTATGTTTTCCTTGTCAGGTCAATGCCTACTTCGCGGCATCCTCCACTCAGGCTATTAAGATGAGAGGCGATTATGCTGCGCTGCAAACTTCCATGAACAAAATGACTATCTCCTTGGGGGAGTGGGAGTCCAAAGCTCATGAAGCATAGGGTAAGCTTGCTGCCTTGAAAAATGGGTTCAACCCTTACATAAGATAGTTTCATCAACCTTATTTATAAACTTAATACTAAGTATTAGGAATATGTAGTGAATATCCTAAACATAATAAACCTTCAGGTTTGAAGCATGCCAAGTGCGGGGCACTTCATCACCATTCAGGGTTTCTAACTTGTAGGATCCTCGTTCTAGTGTCTTCCTGACCTTATAAGGTCCTTCCCAGTTAGGGCTAGCTTTCCCTTCTCCCTAACTCCTGACGCCTCAATCTTCCTTAGAACCAAGTCTCCTTGCTGAAAGAACCTTTCTTTAACCCTTCTATTGTAATAGAGGGAGGCTCTTCACTGATGCTCTACATTGCGGGCATTAGCCTCATCTCTGACCTCGTCAATAAGATCGAGAGCGAGCCTCATGCCTTTTTCATTGGTTTCTGGTTCATAAGCTTCGATCCTAGGGGATCCATGCGTGATCTCAAGGGGCACCACGGCCTCGGCTCCATGAGCCAGCATGAATGGGGTAGCTTCAGTTGTCACTTTACAGGTGGTATGATATTCCCATTGTATAGAAAGCAACTCATCCACCCAAGTGTTTTTCGAGCGTTCGACCCTCTTCTTAAGTCCATCAAAGGTGATTCTTTTGGAAATTTCTGCATGCCCGTTTGCTTGTGGGTGAGCAACCGAGGTGAAGCGAAGCTCTATGATGTTATCATTGCAGTACTCTCTAAACTCTGCATTATCAAATTATTTCACATTATCCGTGACAAGGATGCGTGGGATTCCAAATTGGCATATCATATTCTCCCAGAAGAATTGGGCAATTTGCTTGGTGGTTATCTTGGCTAGTGCTTTAGCCTCAATCCACTTTGTAAAGTAGTCTATGGCTACCACAATGAACTTCCTTTGTCCCGATGCTACAGGAAATGGTCCAAATATGTCCATTCCCCACATTGCAAAAGGGATGGGTGTGCTGATAGATGTAAGCATCTCTGGGGCTGTCGTACTATTGGAGCATGCCCCTGGCATCTGTGATATTTCTTCATATAAGCCTTTACATCGGTTAGCATAGTTAAAAAGTAAAATCCCAACCGAGTTATCTTGTGAGCGAGGGCCCTTCCCCCCAAGTGTTGTCCACAAATCCCTTCATGGGCTTCTCTAAGTGTCTCCTCTGCTTCAAGAGGTCTCAAGCACTTCAGGTACGGAATAACAAAGGACCGTTTGTAGAGAAGGCCTTCAATTAATGAATATCACAACGCTCTGACCGACAGCTTGCGTGCCTCCTGGGCATTGTCGGGGAGTCACCCAGTCTCTAAGTGGGTCTTGATCGAGTATATCCAACATCTTGTCACGCCAACCATGTAAGCAACATAGACCTCCATGGTCTTCCCAATTAGATGGGAAAATATCTTATTTACCAATCTTTGGTAAGTAGCTCCTGCATTCTTAAATCCAAAAGCCATAACAAGATAACAAAATACACCAAAGTCAGTTATGAAAGATACCTTGGAGGTGTCATCCTTATGCATTCTAATCTGATTGTAACCACTGAAGCCATCCATAAAGCTTAGCATCTCGTGTCCAGCAGTGGCATCGATCAGGGTATCAATCCTCGGTAGGGGGTAACAGTCCTTGGGACAAGCATCATTCAAGTCAGTGAAGTCAATACACATCCTCCACTTCCCATTGGCCTTCTTAACCATTACGGGTTTGGCCAACCACTCAGGGAATTACACTTCCTTAATGAATCCAATTTCTAAAAGCTTCCCGACCTCCTATTTAATGGCTTCCAGTGTGGCGCCCTCCAAACTCGGGTCAGAAGTTTGGGGTCCACACACACACCTTAATTATAATCTGCTTATAACAATAATAAAGATAATAATAATATATGCAATGACCCTACTTACCAAACACCACGGACTGCAACAGGTTAAAGTATGCACACAAGCCAAACACACTAATATATTACAAACCGTTCAAATCCCAACTATTTCAAATTCAAACTGAGAATTAAACATTATTACAAACTTTTATAAACTTAAATTATTCCAAAAGAAGCCTACTAGCTCAGCTTTATCAACCTGAACCCCTAGCTCTCGCGCTGGACTGGGGATCCTCTTTACCAACTAGTTCCTTTTTAACTGGAAAGAATATAAACAACATCGAACAAATGAGCTAACTAGCTCAGCAAGTCACAATGACAAAATGGAGAATAATAATCATCAGGAGAATATGTTTATGATATCAAGTGAACAATGGATTATGATTTAGAATTGGATATTATACTTTTAATTTAAAAACCAAGGTTAGGCTGCTGATCAGTCACGCACTAACCTCGAGCAAGGCACACAGCATTGCTCTAACTACTGGATCCAAGGCACACATTGGCCTAACTTGACCATTATATGGTCTGACCACGAATCTGGTCCACAATTTTATAAAAACAATCCAATTCTAACATAATAACAGAATATGCAATAATAAGCAATAACTGAAATCATTAACAACAATAAATGTTTAACAATGAAAGGGTTTCAATCCTTGTAAGGATCAATAAGGCAATTTAAAAGCTTGGATGCTGGGTAATGAAAGAATTGGATAATAAAGGAATCAATATTTCAGGGTTTCAAAGATTTAGGCTTTCAAAGCATAGGATACAATGATTGAATATACAAGTAATTCAGTTTAGTGTTTGGGATTTTGTTTGCATGTATTTGTGGAGTAGTACCGTATATTTGAGATTTGTGTTTAGGTATACAACAATCAATGGTCTAGAAGAATAAGGTTTATAGCTCAAGAACAAGAACTGAAATCAGGATTTAGGTTTATGTACTTCAAAGCACTTGCAATATCACAGGATTATCAAGTACTACAATATCTCGAGAAAGTTCAGAACACTTGTCTGGTATTAGGTTACTACACTGCACTTGCTTCCAATCACAACCGTTTTACTCCTCAACTACCTGTTTCCCTTTCCTACGTCTTGCCTCTTCTGCTCACATATCATAAGTATCTATCAATAATTTACTTATGGAATTCTATTCAACACATACTTCTATCTACCCTTCGTTTTACCCAAATCCGATTAACGGATTGAAAGTTATGCAATAATCAAGTAAACACCGAATATATAGATCGATAGTCAATTAACAAGTCACATATAGCACATAATACATCACGTAATCAATGATATATTATTTATAAAAAAGTCTCGGGTCATAAATAGGCTTTCTGGTATTTAAAATAATTTTTAAAACATTTTTCGGAATTAAAACGGGTCGTTGGATCAATTTCGGGTTAATAAACAGGGTTCGGTTGGCCCATTCTGGCTCCGAAATAATTTTAGAATAATTATCGAGCCTTGGAAATAATTTAGAATAATATTTTAAAGCTCGAAACTATTTTTCAGAATTTTTAAATCATTTTTAAATAATTAAATCTAATTAAATAACTAATTAAAATCAATTAATAATTAATTAAATCAATTAATCAATTAATTTTCAAATTAATTGACTAATTAATCAATTAGAAATTCAGAATTAAAATAATAATTTTTAGAATTTTCAGAATTTAAAAACGAATTTTTTATAATAAAAATAAATAGGAAATATAATTTTTAAACATTTTTAAAACAAGAATCCAACTTTTGCAAACTCTGGAAACTAGAGGGACCAAACTGCATCGTTTTCAAAAGTTGGGGTACTAAATTGTAATTTTTACACCCCGTCGCCGGAAAACACAGAGGTGGCCGGAGAACACGTTCCCGGCGTCCTCACTCCACCAACACCTCCAGATCACATCTACACAACACCAGGAATACAACCATGAAATCAAAACAACCCAACAATCCCTGAGTTGGCCGGAATTTGGCCGTGAAGTTTTCCAGTTTCCAGCGAACATCGGAAAACTTCAAAACACAACTCCCTTCTCTACAGACCTCGTTGGTTCATGAAACTTATACGACTAGATTGCAAATTTCACAGAGAACACAACCCACTATAACACAACATCAATCTATCACAGAATAAGAAACCCCCAAATTTCAATTAAGAACATTCATACGGGTTATAAACCCTAATTTTGAAATTCGAAAATTAAACTCAATTTTGAACATGTTATTGAACTCCAAATCAGACGTATGACATATGAAAATCATCAGGAAAACAAGCTCTACAACATGCAATCATCAAATCATACAAACAATCATTCGAACAAAAATTCATATTTTTAATAAAATAAATTCGAAAATAAATAAATTTTTAGAAAAATAACCTTGATTTCTGCAGTGAAACAAAGCTCAGAATCTGATAGAACACCTCAAATCCTTCGTTTTGGTTACTCAAGCTTTGAAAACAGAGATCGGTAACGCCTTCGTTTTGCTGTTTGATTCTTAGAACAGTTTTAGGAAATTAGGGCTTTTCTCTGAAAATTATATAATTAACTATCTGCAAATGATTTTGATACGAAATAAAATACGGTAAAAGGATATTTATAATTATGGAAAATTTGTATCCCGTTGGATCATTCCGGATATAAAATGGTACGTTTATTTGTAAAAACTGATCCAAACGGTATCGGTTTTCGGGATAATTATCCAAATCAGTACAATTTGTACTGCGGTCTTGGTCTCAGCGCCTGGTTACACGTATTACGAAGTGATAATTGGGATAGTTTAATAAAAAGCTCCCGTTTATCGAAAATACGGGTTTAATTGATTTACCGAAACGAATATTGTATCGAAAATGTTGCGCCGGGACCCGCGCAGGACAAACCGTACGCCGGATCGAAAAAGTTGAAACATGGAATATGCTTGGAATATTACAATTGGGTTAGGAAGGAGTTCTCGAAAGAGTTTCGGGTTCCAAAAACGTAACAACGGTTGACGTCGGTTGGTTCCCGTTTTTATAAAATAGATTTTAATTACCCGGAAAAAGATTTTAGAAATTTCATATGATTCTTATAAATCCATAAACCAACATAAAAATAATTAGGAAGATATGACAATTATCTATATTTTATTTTGGATATATAAAAATTAAAATACTCAATTAATATTATTTTCGAATATTCAAGTACATATAACACTTAACAATTAGCTCACAGAATAGATACTGAACACACATAATAATTATATAATAGCAAAAATAATTACACGATATATCCCGGATATTACATCCTTCCCCCCTTAAAAGGATTCTGTCCTCAGAATCTCTAAGAAAACAAATGAGGGTCATTTTCTCTCATATCACTTTCTAACTCCCAGGTTGACTCTTCAACCTTTGGGTTTCTCCATAATACTCTTACTAACTTTACCACTTTATTTCTCAATACTTTTTCTCTCTCTTCTAGAACTTCTATCGGGCTCTCTACATATGATAAATCTGCTTGAAGTTCTATTGGCTCATATTCTATTATATGCCTGGAGTCTGGATTATATTTCTTAAGCATTGATATGTGAAAAACATTGTGAATGTGCTCCATGTGCGGAGGTAACGCCAACTCGTAAGCTACTTTGCCAATACGCTTTAGGATTTCAAAAGGTCCGACATATCTTGGGTTTAGCTTCCCTTTCTTCCCTAACCTCGTTAGTCCTTTCCACGGTGATACTTTCAATAATACCAAGCTTCCTTCTTCAAATTCCATGTCTTTTCTTGACTGGTCTGCATATTTCCTTTGACGATCTTGTGCGGCTATTAATCTTTTCTGGATAATTTCAACAACTTCCTTTGTCTGCTGCACCAATTCGGGTCCGAGTATTTTGCGTTCTCCTACTTCGTCCCAATATACTGGAGATCTACATTTGCGTCCATAAAGGGCTTCATAAGGTGGCATCCCAATACTGGCGTGATAACCGTTGTTATAAGCAAACTCGACTAGGGGTAAATGCTCGTCCCAACTTCCTTTGAAATCAATAGCATAAACACGTAGCATGTCCTCGATTGTCTGGATCGTTCTTTCACTTTGGCCATCCGTTTGGGGGTGATAGGTTGTACTCATATTCAATCATGTTCCCAAACATTCTTGAAAACTCTTCCAGAATCTTGAATTAAATCTTGGATCTCGATCAGATACAATAGACACTGGAACTCCATGACGAACTATGATCTCTTTCAAGTACATATGAACTAACTTATCGAGCGAAAATCTTTCATTTATAGGCAGAAAATGAGCTGACTTGGTAAGTCTATCTACTATAACCCAAATGGCATCATGATTAGCCCTTGTCCTTGGTAATCCAACTATGAAATCCATGGCAATATGTTCCCACTTCCACTCTGGAATCTCCAATGGCTGTAGCAATCCGCTTGGTCTCTGATGCTCTGCTTTAACTCTCTGACAGGTATAGCATTTACTAACCCATTCCGTAATTTCCCTCTTCATATCTGGCCACCAATAATTCTTCTTTAAATCTCTGTACATTTTGGTACTCCCTGGATGGATGGAATATCTTGAACTATGTGCTTCTTGTAAAATTTCATTTTTCAGCTCCGTTACTGGTGGAATCCAAATTCTTGAAGAAAACCTAGGAATACCTTGATCATCTTGTTGCGTGCATAATTCCTCACCTACCAAACTATTTATATCTTGATCCATTACCTCTTTCTGGCATTTCTTTATTTTCTCCAATAACTCCGGTTGGAAAATCATACTGTACACTTTTGCTTCCTCAGGCTTGCAAATTCTAATTTCCAATTCCAATTTTTGAAATTCTTTATATATCTCTTCAGGTACGGATAACACATTTAACCTTTCCTTCCGACTTAACGCATCTGCTACAACATTCACCTTACCGCAATGATAATTAATCGAGCAATCATAATCCTTAATCAATTCTAACCATCTCCTTTGTCTCATATTAAGTTCCTTCTGGTTAAATATATATTTCAAACTTTTGTGATCCATGAAAATCTCACACTTTTCTCCATACAAATAATGTCTCCAAATCTTCAAAGCGAAAACTATAGCTGCTAACTCCAAATCATGAGTAGGGTACTTCTGTTCGTGTGGTTTCAATTGCCTTGACGCATACGCAATCACCTTGTCGTGCTGCATAAGAACACATCCTAATCCTTTGTAAGAAGCATCACTATAAATTACGAAATTCCCTTGATCGTCTGAAAGTGATAAAACAGGTGTTGTGATTAATCTCCGCTTCAATTCCTGAAAACTTTCTTCGCACTTGTCATTCCATATAAACTTTTCATTCTTTCATGTAAGCTTTGTCAATGGTGTTGCAATTCTTGAGAAATTCTGAACGAATCGTCGATAATATCCTGCCAATCCCAAGAAACTTCTTACCTCAGTGGGGGTTCTCGGTCTTTCCCAATTCGTAATTGCCTCGATCTTTGCTGGGTCCACTTTGATCCCTTCGTTACTGACTATGTGTCCTAAGAACTGAACTTCCTGTAGCCAAAACTCACACTTCGACAATTTAGCATATAACTTCTTTTTCCTTAAAATCTCCAAAGCTGTCCTCAAATGTTCCGCATGATCCTCCTCCGTCTTTGAATAGATCAAAATATCGTCTATAAATACTATAACGAACTTTTCCAAATATTCCTTGAAAATTCTGTTCATCAGGTCCATAAACGCTGCTGGGGCGTTGGTCAATCCAAAAGACATCACTAAAAACTCGTAATGTCCATACCTTGTTCTGAAAGCTGTCTTTGGTATATCTTCTGGTTTGATCTTTAGTTGATGATATCCCGATCTTAAATTGATCTTGGAGAAATACTTGGCTCCCTTCAATTGGTCAAACAAATCATCAATTCTGGGTAACGGATACTTATTCTTGATTGTAAGCTTGTTAAGCTCCCTATAATCGATGCACAGTCTCATGCTTCTATCCTTCTTCTTGACAAATAATACCGGTGCACCCCACGGGGATACGCTGGGTCTAATTACTCCTTTCTCTAACAGCTCTTGCAATTGCTTTGCTAACTCTTTCATCTCAACGGGCGTCATTCTATACGGGGCCTTGGATACTGGTTCGGTTCCAGGTGCTAAGTCAATTGCAAATTCAATTTCTCTATCTGGAGGAAGTCCTGGTAACTCGTCGGGAAATACGTCTGGAAATTCATTTACAACTGGAATATCTTCAAGTTTTGCTGGCTCCTGACTTCTTTCGATCACATATGCTATGAAATGCTCATATCCTTGTCGTAGTAACTTCTTGGCTTAAATCATCGTTAAGAACTTCTTTACCTGCTTCTGTCCCTTGAACGTTACTATTCTTTCGTCTGGTTTTTTCACCATTACTTTCTTATTTCGACAATCTCTCTGAGCATCATGCTTAGATAACCAATCCATTCCTAATATAACGTCAAATTCTCCTAACTTAAACGGTATCAAATCTACACAAAACTTACTACCAGAAATCTCAATCTCACAATTCCCACAAACTTGGTTAACAGTTACACGTTCTTGATTTGCTAATTCCACAGTCATTATTTCATTTAAATACCCAACTGGACAATTTAACTTACTAACAAAATCTTGTGAAACAAACGATCGAGTTGCTCCCGAATCTATTAACACTTTGGCACATAAAGAATTCACATTAAGCGTACCTGCCACGACATCCGTATCCTGGATCGCATCCTTCACCGACATGTTAAAAACTCTAGCCCTCGGAGTCTCATTCACTGTTGGGGTAGATCCCATAATCCTTAATGCATTACTGACTAGGGCTGGTGTCTTGCAATCCCTGGCCATATGTCCTGGCTTCCCACATTTAAAGCATGTAAATCCAATGACTGGAACTTTCACTGCTGGATTCCGGATAGGCTGATCCTTATTCGCTGGCTCTCTTGCTGGCTGATTTCGGCACTCCCCCGAGTAGTGCCCTTTCTGGTTGCATTTAAAACATACCACATTCAACTTGTTACAAACTCCTCCATGCTTCTTTCCACATACTTGACAATCTGGAAAAGTTAATCTCAACTGATTCGGCTGATTCACATTAGCTGAACGATTGCCCTGGCCTCCGTCTCCTACATTTTGTCTCCTGAAATTAAAATTTCTCCCTGGCTAAAACTTGCCCTTCTTAAAATTTGGAAACTTCCCTGTTTGTGACTGACCCTCACTTCCCTCAACTTTCCTTTTCTTGCTTTCCTTTTCTTTCTGGAACATCTCACTCTCTGTCTCTGCGATCATAGCTTTCTGTACAACCCCGGCATAGGTATCCAATTCAAAAATAGCTACCTTCCCTCTGATCCATGGCTTCAAGCCTTGCTGGAATCTCTTAGCTTTCTTTCTATCAGTATCAACATACGACGACACATACCTTGACAATTCCTCAAACTTCCCCTCATAATCTGTTACCGACATGTTCCCTTGCTTTAATTCTAAAAACTTCAGCTCCATTTGATCCTGAACAAACTGAGGAAAATACTTTTCTAAAAACAATTCCTTAAACCTTTCCCAAGTAATAACATCTGTGCTTTCCAATGTTTTCACCATTTCCCACCAATAGGTGGCCTCATTCTTCAGATAGTAACTTGCAAATTCAACCTTCTGCTCCTCTTTCACTTTTACCAAGGCAAAAGCCTTCTCTATTTCCTTTAACCACACATTTGCTTCATTTGGCTATAAGTAACCCTTGAATTCTGGTGGGTTTACTGCCTGAAAAGTTTTGAAAGTTACCTGGGGATTGGTCTGTCGCTGCTGTTGTTGTGCCAGGTGAACTGTTTGTTGAGCCAAGATTTGAAGAATCTGGGCTATTGCTGGGTCCATGGGTCCTGGGTTCACATTCTGGTTTATATCATTTTGGTTGTTATTATTGTTGTTGTTGGTTTCTTCATTCTGGGTGTTGGTGCGGGTATTTCTTCTGGGAGGCATTTTCTGTAAAGAATCAATCAATTTATTTAGCTTTTTAATCAAATCTTTGTATAAAAGAAAAGTTTTGTAAAATAGAAATATCTCTTTTTGAAAACAGTTGTAACTAAGTAAATTGCATGCTTCTTTACAGAATATAAACAGTTATGGAAAACAGGGTACATGGTATCACAGGTATACTGGTGCAATAAATAAGGTAAAGTAAAACAAGTGCGATAAAGTAAATGACAGTGTTGGAAAGGAAAAGGTACTGATATATAGATCAAAAGTTTTAGGTAGTACAAGCGTAAAGACGCTTCAAAAGTAAAAGCAAAAAGGGTACAACAACCTACTCACTAGTCAGCATCGCTAGTCTATAAATACAACTCAAAGGTCTTTTGATACACACTACACACTACTGTCCATACTACATAACCATAACAACACTGCTCAGCATCTCCATCTCAAAATTTCTAACTCAGCTCCAAGGAAACTCTGGTCCTGCCAACCTCTCGAAGTCCTCCATCACCTCAGTAGCCCAGCCCAGCAGTGCATCAAGGCCTCTTCCAGGTAGTGTAGCTCCATGTAGCCTAGCCTCAAGAACCCTCAGTGTCACATGAATCTCCTCTCGAAGCTCCTTCACACCACGATCAACATCTGTAGTCCTAATGATATGCTGTAACTCTCTAATCTGAGCCAACAAGGAATCACGCTCCAATAGAAGAGCCTCATACCGGTAATAAGGAACTGGGGGCAATGTAGACTGGAATGGGGCACTCGCTACTGAATGCCCAGTGGAATCTGAATCAGCTGGTGGGGGTCCTCTGATAGGTGGCCTCATGCCTGGAGGTGGAATAGCCTGCAATGGTACGGGCTGCAACACCGGTGGAGGTAGAATAGCCAATGCTGGTGGAATCACAGGACGTGGATCCGATGCTGGTGCTCCAACTGAAGGCTCTGAGTGATCAGCTGATACGGGAATAAAAGAGTCGGCCATTTCTGCTAACTGAAATTATATCGTAATATAAGAATCTCGTACCACGACGCAAACTATACTAATACCGGTTATACCATAACACTCAACCTCTCGACGTTCTATCATCCTATACCTTACTTCTAATCCTATCCCTCTACCCATTCCCGTCAACCTAGGCTTGTGTCAGTGACTTATAACCTGTAGCTCTGATACCAAACCTGTGGCGCCCTCCAAACTCGGGTCAGAAGTTTGGGGTCCACACACACACCTTAATTATAACCTACTTATAACAATAATAAAGATAATAATAATATATGCAATGACCCTACTTACCAAACACCACGGACCGCAACAGGTTAAAGTATGCACACAAGCCAAACACACTAATATATTACAAACTGTTCAAATCCCAACTATTTCAAATTCAAACTGAGTATTAAACATTATTACAAACTTTTACAAACTTAAATTATTCCAAAAGAAGCCTACTAGCTCAGCTTTATCAACCTGAACCCCTAGCTCTCGCGCTGGACTGGGGATCCTATTTACCAACTGGTTCCTTTTTAACTGGAAAGAATATAAACAACATCGAACAAATGAGCTAACTAGCTCAGCAAGTCACAATGACAAAACTGAGAATAATGATCATCAGGTGAATATGTTTATGATATCAAGTGAACAATGGATTATGATTTAGAATTGGATATTATACTTTTAATTTAAAAACCAAGGTTAGGCTGCTAATCAGTCACGCACTAACCTCGAGCAAGGCACACAACATTGCTCTAACTACTGGATCCAAGGCACACATTGGCCTAACTTGACCATTATATGGTCTGACCACGAATCTGGTCCACAATTTTATAAAAACAATCCAATTCTAACATAATAACAGAATATGCAATAATAAGCAATAACCGAAATCATTAACAACAATAAATGTTTAACAATGAAAGGGTTTCAATCCTTGTAAGGATCAATAAGACAATTTAAAAGCTTGGATGCTGGGTAATGAAAGAATTGGATAACAAAGGAATCAATATTTCAGGGTTTCAAAGATTTAGGCTTTCAAAGCATAGGATACAATGATTGAATATACAAGTAATTCAGTTCAGTGTTTGGGATTTTGTTTGCATGTATTTGGGGAGTAGTATCGTATACTTGAGATTTGTGTTTAGGTATACAACAATCAATGGTCTAGAAGAATAAGGTTTATGGCTCAAGAACAATAACTGAAATCAGGATTTAGGTTTATATACTTCAAAGCACTTGCAATATCACAGGATTATCAAGTACTACAATATCTCGAGAAAGCTCAGAACACTTGCCTGGTATTAGGTTACTACACTGCACTTGCTTCCAATCACAACCGTTTTACTCCTCAACTACCTGTTTCCCTTTTCTACGTCTTGCCTCTTCTGCTCACATATCATAAGTATCTATCAATAATTTACTCATGGAATTCTATTCAACACATACTTCTATCTACCCTTCGTTTTACCTAAATCCGATTAACGGATTGAAAGTTATGCAATAATCAAGTAAACACCGAATATATAGACCGATAGTCAATTAACAAGTCACATATAGCACATAATACATCACGTAATCAATGATATATTATTTATAAAAAAGTCTCGGGTCATAAATAGGCTTTCTGGTATTTAAAATGATTTTGAAAACATTTTTCAGAATTAAAACGGGTCGTTGGATCAATTTTGGGTTAATAAACAGGGTTCGGTTGGCCCATTCTGGCTCCGAAATAATTTTAGAATAATTATCGAGCCTTGGAAATAATTTAGAATAATATTTTAAAGCTCGAAACTATTTTTCAGAATTTTTAAATCATTTTTAAATAATTAAATCTAATTAAATAACTAATTAAAATCAATTAATAATTAATTAAATCAATTAATCAATTAATTTTCGAATTAATTGACTAATTAATCAATTAGAAATTAACTAAAATTAATTAACTAAATAATTTAGATTTATTTGTGAATTAAAAATAATTTTCAGAATTAAAATAATAATTTTTAGAATTTTCAGAATTTAAAAACGAATTTTTTTATAATAAAAATAAATAGGAAATATGATTTTTAAACATTTTTAAAACAGGAATCCAACTTTTGCAAACTCTGGAAACTACAGGGACCAAACTGCATCGTTTTTAAAAGTTGGGGTACTAAATTGTAATTTTTACACCCCGTCGCCGGAAAACACAGAGGTGGCCGGAGAACACGTTCCCGGCGTCCTCACTCCACCAACACCTCCAGATCATATCTACACAACACCAGGAATACAACAATGCAATCAAAATAACCCAACAATCCCTGAGTTGGCCGGAATTTGGTCGTGAAGTTTTCCAGTTTCCGGCGAACATCGGAAAACTTCAAAACACAACTCCCTTCTCTACAGACCTCGTTGGTTCATGAAACTTATACGACTAGATTGCAAATTTCACAGAGAACACAACCCACTATAACACAACATCAATCTATCACAGAATAAGAAACCCCCAAATTTCAATTAAGAACATTCATACGGGTTATAAACCCTAATTTTGAAATTCGAAAATTAAACTCAATTTTGAACATGTTATTGAACTCCAAATCAGACGTATGACATATGAAAATCATCAGGAAAACAAGCTCTACAACATGCAATCATCAAATCATACAAACAATCATCCGAACAAAAATTCATATTTTTAATAAAATATATTCGAAAATAAATAAATTTTTAGAAAAATAACCTTGATTTCTGCAGTGAAACAAAGCTCAGAATCTGATAGAACACCTCAAATCCTTCGTTTTGGTTACTCAAGCTTTGAAAACAGAGATCGGTAACGCCTTCGTTTTGCTGTTTGATTCTTAGAACAGTTTTAGGAAATTAGGGCTTTTCTCTGAAAATTATATAATTAACTATCTGCAAATGATTTTGATACGAAATAAAATACGGTAAAAGGCTATTTATAATTACGGAAAATTTGTATCCCGTTGGATCATTCCGGATATAAAACGGTACGTTTATTTGTAAAAACTGATCCAAACGGTATCGGTTTTCGGGATAATTATCCAAATGAGTACAATTTGTACTGCGGTCTTGGTCTCAGCGCCTGGTTACACGTATTACGAAGTGATAATTGGGATAGTTTAATAAAAAGCTCCCGTTTATCGAAAATACGGGTTTTATTGATTTACCGAAACGAATATTGTATCGAAAATGTTGCGCCGGGAACCGCGCAGGACAAACCGTACGCCGGATCGAAAAAGTCGAAACATGGAATATGCTCGGAATATTACAATTGGGTTAGGAAGGAGTTCTCGAAAGAGTTTCGGGTTCCAAAAACGTAACAACGGTTGACATCGGTTGGTTCCCGTTTTTATAAAATAGATTTTAATTACCCGGAAAAAGATTTTAGAAATTTCATATGATTCTTATAAATCCATAAACCAACATAAAAATAATTAGGAAGATATGACAATTATCTATATTTTATTTTAGACATATAAAAATTAAAATACTCAATTAATATTATTTTCGAATATTCAAGTACATATAACACTTAACAATTAGCTCACAGAATAGATACTGAACACACATAATAATTATATAATAGCAAAAATAATTACACGATATATCCCGGATATTACATCCAGCCTATCAGGGGCATAAGTTCTCTTCTTTTGCTCTACAGCCTTCTGAGTTGGATCAACATTCAACCTATGAGTTATAAGGTTCGAGTCCATGCCAGACATATCAGCTATTGTCCAAGCAAACACATCACTGTTCTTCTGTAGAAAAGTTGTCAATTGGCTTTTTAAGGGCTTGTCTAGAGATGCTCCAATAAATGTGACCTTCTCCGGGTCTAAGGAGTCTAGGGGAATTGGGACCAAGTCATCTTCTGGCTTCCCTCGCAGTTCGTCATTCTCTCGGACATCCATATCTTCTATGGGGAGGACCTCCATGTCTTCTATGGGGGCTCTTCTCAGACTCCTTAGACATCCATGTCTTCTATGGAGGCTCTTCTCAGCATAAAAGAAATTAGAAACAAACGATGGGGAAGTGACTAAGGAATGGGGACAGTGGCTCTGTGCTCAACCACGCAAAACAGTGGGAGGTGGTACAAGTAAATGGCTCCGGGCTGAGGGTGACGGTGGATGGTGATGCCAAGAAGGAAAGGATATACACAGAGCTAAGAATCAGGAAATTTGAAATACGAAAAATCCACATCTAACAACTGATATGCGAACTTAAAGGGATAATGTAACAAATCAAGAAGATATGTCAGGATACTCAGCTGATTATGGAAGCAATGTAAAGTCAAAGGAGGGAAATTAAAAAATTAGTAACACTAATGAGATGGATACAGATGAGCTATATGGGCTTAAATTGGAGGAAATAAAAAGACAGCGAATTGATGCCCAATTCAGGGTATTACAGACAGAACACACAGGTAATATAACGAGGGACTATTCTCTTTCTCATGGGGATTGTGTGGAGACCTCTGAAACTATATTGGCTAAGCTTGCGAAGCAAGCTAGACAGGAGCCATGAGTCACATAAGTTGGAACTATCGAGGGTTTGTGAACCCTCACACAGTTAGAGCACTTGGTGATCTTTTACGAGATCACAAACCCATTTTCTTTTTTTTTGATAGAGACTATTTCATATTCTAATAAAATAGAAGAACTTCGTGTTAAATTTGAATTTGATCACTATTTTTCAGTAGACAGAGTAGGTCGTAGTGGTGGTCTGGCTGTATTGTGGAAACAAGCTGCTCTATGTCAAGTAGATAGCTTTTCTAGTCATCATGGTGATATGATATTCATGGATACTAACAATATATCATGGCGCCTCTCCTGCTATTATGGGTATCCAGAAAGAACTAGAAGACGTGAGTCTTGGAACTAGATTCGTAGGTTGGCGAATATTTCAAATGATGCATGGTTTATCTGGGGAGATTTCAATGATCTCATGGTTGTTGCAGATAAAAAAGGTAAGATTGCTCATCCGCAATACCTTCTTGATGGCTTTAGTAGTGTTATAGAGGAATGCCAACTTACTGAAGTAAGTTTGAGGGGAGGGAAATTTTTATAGGAAAAAGAAAGAAACACAAATGATTGGGTACGAGAAAAATTAGATCGCGGGTCTGGTAATGGTAGTTGGCTGACTAAATTCCCTGCTAATAAACTTAGAGTTTTTCGTAGTTCAGTCACTGATCATGAGCCAATTATATTTGAATTGGTGGATACTAAGGTGTCAAAAAAATAATTTCATTTCAGGTTTGAGAATATATGGTTAAAAGAACCGGGATTTGTACAAGAGGTTTTTTGAAATATGGAAGGCAATCCCTATTAAGCATCTTCTTCCTAAAATCGTTGAAGTTACGTCTTACATGGCCAGATGGGGGAGATCATTCTTTCACAAGTTTCGGGAAAAAAATTAAATAATATAAAGTGAATTTGGATAAACTAGTGGATAGTGATGATGTTAATAGTGTGCATGAGTATATAAGTGAGAAAGAAAAGTTAAATACACTTTTACTTCAGGAGAAAGCCTTTTGGAAACAAAGAGCAAAAATATATTTGCTTAGAGACAGGGATGATAATACAAGGTTTTTTCACGCGTCTGCTACTGCAAAGAAAATAGCAAATAAAATTGCTTTTTTTAACTAATGAGGCGGGAGGAAAAGTTGAAGATCAGGAAGGAATGTGCGACATTGTTAGAAATTACTTCTCCAACCTGTTCACAGAAGAAGAACACGACTGATATGGTAATTGCTATTAGTGCAAAGCACTTTCTCGAAATTAAAACTTAGAGTTAACTAAAGAATTTACGTTTGAGGAATTCACAACTACCCTCAAACAAATGCACCCAGACAAGGCTGGGGGTCCTGATGGCCTAAATCCAACATTTTCTAGAGTTTTTGGCATGTAATGGGACATGAGTTGTTTCAGCAAAGTAATTGTTCCAACCATTACTTTCTCAAAGCCACCAGTTCTAGATGGTATTGATTTGATCAATATTGTAGCAGCTGAGCTCAGGCTGAATGAACAAATGAAGCAAATTGATGAGAAGATTGAAAAGGTGTTTGGTGCAATTGAACATAAAGATAAATTTATGAAATAATTCACACAATTGAGACAAATATCTATCACTGAAATGAACTTGAGGAACATTGAGAGAGGTCAAACCTATGCTAGAAGACAGCAAAAGGCCAATGTGATCTTGAAGCCCAAGAAACATCCTGTTGAGTGGCATTTATGACACTTTATTATGCTCCGTAAAGCTTTGAATTGGTGTATTTGTACTCAAGTTATTTGTGTTTTAATGTGTTTTCTAGTGTTTTTGCATTTCAAGCATTAATCTGAGAATCAGGTGAATTAGCATTGATTTGATGCTAATATGGTGTTAGGATGGTGTCCAAAGAATAAAGCTCGCGAAGACTGGCTCAAAACTACAAGAAAAAAAAGAAGTCAAAATTTTGGCAGAAGCCCAGCGCGCCCGCGCGCAGCATCAGAGAGCCAGCGCGCCCACGCTGATC
This sequence comes from Apium graveolens, assembly GCF_009905375.1. Classification (NCBI taxonomy): domain Eukaryota; kingdom Viridiplantae; phylum Streptophyta; class Magnoliopsida; order Apiales; family Apiaceae; genus Apium; species Apium graveolens. The sequence goes on along the minus strand of NW_027418478.1, from coordinate 81,104 downwards.
AAGCGCGAGGTCGCGCTGTGTCGAGATAGCAGAATCCTATTTCTACTTTGCTTTTGAGAGAAAAACTTCTACATTGCATGGGGCTGCTATATAAACAACTTTAGGTCATTTTTCATAATATATCAAGTTAGAGACATATCAGAGCTAAGGAGAAGACGACAAGAGACCTATAGCATAATTCGATAAAGCCGAAGACGATCTAGTTTATTCTTGTGAATCTTTGCTTTGAGTTGTAATCTTGGATGCTCGTTTCTTGTTTTGTTGAACTTATACTCTTGTGTTAACTTTGTTTGATTATCCGTTATGAAGACTACGTTTATTATACCATGCTTTCATCAGAACCCACATTGATGATGAGTCCGATTATTAGCTAATTATTATCGTGGGATTCTAGCGGATTTATTTATGGATTTCTTTAGTTGATTTGTTTCGATGCCTTAGTGTGTGGTGATTGTATGATAACCTAGTATTGGTTGTGCGTATTCGTCTTATGACCGTCGCGAACTTATAAGATAGTGTGTTAATTCATAATGAAGCGAAAGTGAATTTAAGGGTTTAGAACTTGCCATGCTAGCATAGGTTCATGTGTCATTATTATGCATGATTCATGGGTAATTTTAACCATCTTACTTGCCCTATGTAATCAAGATAAATAACTTGTGCTTAAACCGTTATGTTATCAAATTCTATAGACATATAGGGTCTCAATATAATTAGCGTATATTCAGCTTCTATCTCTTTTGTGGATGTCTGGTAGTATGGTATTCGTGCAACGAAAGTTAGCGTTTATCAGTTTAATGTTATCTGATTAGTGTCATCACCATTACATGCTAAGGTTAAGAACGAAAAGGCTATTGAATGAAGTATTTAATGAAGTTAGAATCCCATGTTTGTCATATATATTAATTGAATCAATCTTATTCCCTTAGTTAAAATTGTTAGTTTAATTCTTAGTTATAAACAACCTCAATTTGTTATCGTCTTAGCATTGAATAATAACCATACATTATTGCTGAAGTGCATAAATTTATTAGTTAACCAAGCCAATCTCTGTGGGAATGAATCTGATTTATATCTTATACTACTTACAAACGCGTATACTTGCCTGTATTATTAGCGTGTGTTTAACGACTAACAAGTTTTTGGCGCCGCTGTCGGGGAATGCAGTGTTAATTTTTAGTTTATGTGTTTTCCATCAGTGGTCATTAAAGTTCATTGACTCGGACATTATTACTTATTTGTTTCCTTGTCTTATTTCAGGTACTCTAGAGAGGGTGTTTGCATACGCGTTCGCGTACTCGTAAGAGAACACTGGATAAAGCCAAGGAAGAAGTTGTGGTGGTTCAAAAGGAAGTTTTTGAAGAAAAAAAGAAGGTAGAAGAAGAAGAGAAAGTCGAGGAACCAGTTTTAGTAGAGATGGGAGATCAAGCAGAAAATCCTAAGGCTTTGATGGACTATTCTCAGCCTAAGATCAATGACATTCAGTCAAGCATCATCAGGCCAGCCATTAGGGTTAACACTTTTGAGATCAAGTCAAGCACGATTCAGATGATACAGAACTCAGTTCAGTTTGGGGGTTCTCCTACTGAAGACCCCAACATGCATATCAGGGATTTCATCGAGATCTGCGACACTTTCAAGTTCAATGATGTGACTGAAGATGCTATCAATCTGTGACTCTTCCCATTCTCTCTAAGGGACAAAGCTAAGTGTTGGTTACATTCTTTACCAGCAGGGTCTATCACCACTTGGGAAGATCTTGCTCAAAAATTTCTCACTAAATTCTTCCCTATGGCGAAGAATGCTACAATCAGGAATGCTCTTACTCAGTTTGCTCATCAAACTGAAGAATCTATGTGTGAGGCTTGGGATCGATATAAGGAGATGCTAAGGAAGTGCCCACACCATGGGATACCTGATTGGATGATTATTAACTGTTTTTACAATGGATTGGGTGTTATTTCTAGACCCATGCTCGATGTAGCATCAGGAGGAGCCTTGTGGGCTAAGAGCTATGATGAAGCTTATGAATTGATTGAACTGATGGCTGCTAATGAGTACTAGAATCCTTCCCAGAGACTGACTCAGGGAAAAGTAGCAGGAATTCTGGAGTTGGATGCAGCAACTGCTATAGCTGCCCAACTTAAGGCTTTGATGATGAAGGTGGACACTTTGACTAATTATATGGTTAATTAAATTGCTAGTGTTTATGAGCTTTGTGCTGGTGCCCATGAGACTTATCAGTGCGAAATTTCTAGTGAATTAGCTCAGTTCGTGAGCAACTTTCAGCGTTCGCAACAGCCTGTGCCAGCCACTTATCATCCCAACAACCACAATCATCCTAATTTCAGTTGGAACAACGCTCAGAATGCAGTTCAACAACTTTATTAGCAGTATCCAGCTAAGCAGTACAACCCCCCTAGTTTTTAGTAATCGCAATATGCACCAAGACAGCAACTTCAGCTACAACAAGCTAATGAAAAATCTGAATTAGAGGAGTTGAAGCTTATGTGCAAGAGTCAAGCTGTTTCTATCAAGACCTTGGAAAATCAAATTGGGGAAATTGCCAATGCCTTGCTAAATCGTCAGTCTGGTACACTACCTAGTGACACTGAAGTGCCAGGAAAGAGGGAAGCTAAGGTGCAGGTAAAGGCAATCACTTTGAGGTCTGGAAAGGTTGTGAATCATGAACAAACTCAAGCGTTGACTGAAGAAGTTGGGGCTGAGAAAGAAGTAGAGCAGCAGGAAGTAGAAGTGGAACCAAGGAAGACTATTGTTGAGCACACTCCTCCTGAGGGTAATACAAGGGAGAAACAGATCTATCATACACCACCTTTTCCTAAGCGGCTGCAGAAGAAAAAGCTGGACAAGCAATTTGAGAAGTTTCTGGAGGTGTTCAAGAAACATCATATCAACATACCTTTTGCTGAGGCTCTTGAGCAAATGCCTAGTTATGCAAAGTTTATGATAGGTATTCTCTCTCGGAAAGTGAAGCTAGATGATTTAGAGACAGTCGCTCTCACAGAGGAATAAAGTGCTGTGCTGCAATAGAAGTTGCCTCCGAAGCTTAAAGATCCAGGAAGCTTTACTATTCCATGTACTATTGGAAAAGTGTCTTTTAACAGATGCTTATGTGATGGGAGCTAGCATCAATCTGATGCCTTTGTCAATCTTCAAGCAGTTGGACTTACCTGATCTAAAACCAACTTATATGACCTTGTAATAGGCCGACCGTTCTATTACATATCCGCGTGGTATTGTGGAGGATGTCTTGGTCAAGGTTGATAAACTCATCTTCCCTGCTGATTTCGTCATTCTTGATTTCGAGGAGGATAATAAGATTCCCATAATTTTGGGAAGACCTTTCTTGGCGACTAGCCGAACCTTGATAGATGTGCAGAAGGGTGAGCTCACAATGTGAGTGCTGGATCATGATGTAACTTTTAATGTGTTCAATGCTATAAAATTTCCTACAGAAAATGAGGAGTGCTCAAAGGTAAAGTTGGTCGATTCTGTGGTGACTTCAGAACTTGATCAATTGCTAAGGTCTGATGCCTTAGAAAAAGCCTTATTGGGAAATTCAGATAGTGAAGATGACGAAGGTGAAGAACAATTACAATATTTGAATGCTTCTCCCTGGAAGAGAAAGATTGATATGCCTTTTGAATCTCTTAAAATGGAGGAATTGAACAAAGCTCCTAAACGCCTCAAGCCATCTATTGAGGAAGCTCCCACTCTTGAGCTTAAGCCTTTACCTGAGCATTTGAGGTATGCGTTTTTAGGTGATGCATCTACTTTGCCTGTTATTATTTCATCTGACCTTTCAAGTAGTGACGAGGAAAAGCTTCTGAGGATTCTGGGAGAGTTCAAATCGGAAATTGGTTGGACTATAACAGATATCAAGGGAATCGGCCCTTTTTATTGCATGCATAAAATTCTGCTAGAGGAAGGTAGCAAGCCTACGGTCGAACAACAAAGAAGACTTAATCCAATCATGAAGGAAGTAGTAAGAAGGAAATTCTTAAGTGTCTAGATGCAGGGATCATCTATCCTAATTCTAACAGTTCATGGGTAAGCCCGGTTCAATGTGTGCCAAAGAAAGGTGGAATTACTGTGGTAGCAAATGAGAAGAATGAGCTTATTCCTACAAGAATAGTCACGGGGTGGAGAGTGTGCATGGACTACAGGAAGCTGAACAAGGCCACTAGGAAGGATCACTTCCTTTTGCCCTTCATTGACCAGATGCTTGATAGATTGGCTGGTCAAGAGTACTACTGTCTTCTGGATGGTTATTCGGGCTACAGTCAGATTTGTATCGCCCCAGAAGATCAGAAGAAGACTACCTTCACTTGTCCATTGGTACTTTCGCCTTCAGACGAGTTTCATTTGGTTTGTGTGGTACACCAGCCACATTTCAGAGATGTATGATGAACATCTTTTCTGATATGATTGGCCAGAATGTGGAGGTGTTCATGGGCGACTTCTCTGTATTTGGAGATTCTTTTGATGAATGCTTGTAAAATCTTGGACACGTTCTCAAGAGGTGTGTTGAGACCAGTCTGGTTCTTAATTGGGAGAAATGTCACTTTATGGTGTGACAGGGCATTATTCTCGGGCACAAGGTTTCTAGTAAGGGTCTTGAGGTGGACAAAGCCAAGGTGGAGGTCATTGAGAATCTTCATCCACCTATTTCTGTTAAAGGAATTCACAGTTTTCTCGGTCATGTGGGTTTCTATAGGCGTTTCATCAAAGACTTCTCTAAGATTTCAAAGCCATTGTGCAGTTTGCTAGAGAAAGATGTCCCTTTCAAGTTTGATGACGAGTGCCTTGCAGCTTTTGAGACGTTGAAGAAGAGTTTAATCACGGCACCTGTCATAACTACACCTGATTGGAATGAACCTTTTGAGATGATGTGCGATGCAAGTGACTATGCAGTTGGAGCAGTTCTTGGGCAGAGGAAGAACAACATATTTTATATGGTCTACTATGCTAGCAAGACCCTAAATGGTGCTTAACTGAATTACACGACTATGGAGAAAGAACTTTTGGCTATTGTCTACGGTTTTGAGAAATTTCGATCTTATCTACTTGGGACTAAGGTGACAGTTTTTACAGATCACGCTGCAATTCGTTATCTCGTCTCAAAGAAGGACTTGAAGCCTAGATTGATTAAATGGGTTCTTTTGCTTCAAAATTTGAACTAGAGATCAAGGATAGAAAGGGGACTGAAAATCAAGTCGCTAATCATCTCTCGCGTTTAGAGAACCCTAATGTTACTTCATTGGATAAGATATTGATAAATGAGTCTTTTCCCGACGAGCAGCTGTTTGGAGTGCAAGAAGAAGAACCGTGGTTTGCAGACATTGTGAACTACCTTGTGAGTAAGTGAATTGGTTTTGAGTGCATTCCGCAGGTTTTTGGCGACTTTCACTTTCAACCCGATTCACCAATATAATGCCTCCCGACTTATCTTATGCTCAAAGGAAGAAGTTTCTACATGAAGTGAAGTGGTATATGTAGGATGTGCTGTTTATTTTTCAACAAGGAGCTGACCAAATCATCAGGAGATGTATTCCTTACAGCGAAACGGGGGGGGGGATCTTGCGAGATTGCCACTCAACGGCTTATGGAGGACATTATGGTGGAGAAAAGACAGCAGCTCGTATTCTGCATGCAGGTTTCTTTTGGCCAACCTTGTTTAAAGATGCTCACCAGTTCGTTGTGAAATGTGATCGATGTCAACGTGTGGGTAATATGTCTAAGAGGGATGAGATGCCTCTTAATGTGCTTCTCGAGGTTGAGGTCTTCGATGTTTGGGGAAATGACTTTATGGGGCCATTTATCTCATCTTGTAACAATCAGTACATCTTGTTAGCAGTTGATTATGTGTCAAAATGGGTTGAAGTTAAGGCGTTACCAACGAACGATGCGAAAGTAGTGCTTAATTTTCTTCACAAGCAAATTATTCACAAGGTTTGGAACTCCAAGAGTCATAATCAGTGATGAGGGGTCGCATTTTTGCAATCGTAAGTTTATTGCTATGATGCAAAGGTATAATATGAATCATCGCATTGCTACGGCTTATCATCCTTAGACAAATGGTCAAGCTGAGGTGTCTAACAGAGAGATCAAGTTCATTATAGAAAAATTTGTGTGTCCATGGAGGAAAGATTGGTCTTTGAAGCTTGCTGAAGCTGTTTGGGCGTATAGAACAACATATAAGACTCCATTGAGAATGTCGCCATTTCAGTTGGTTTATGGTAAAGGGTGTCATTTTCCTGTGGAGCTTGAGCATAAGGCATATTGGGCTTGAAGAAATTGAATCTTGACTTGGATGTAGCTAGAAAGAAGAGGATGTTTCAATTGAATGAACTCGACGAGTTTAGACTTCAAGCTTATAAGAACAACAAAATATACAAGGAGAAATTCAAGAGGTGGCATGATAGGGTCTAGTGCTCAAATCATTTGTGTCGGGGTAACAAGTTCTTTTGTTCAACTCTCATCTCCGTCTTTTTCCTGGAAAGTTGAAGTCAAGGTGGTCAGGGCCCTTCACAATCAAAACTGTGTTTCCGCATGGAGCGGTGGAAATTTTTGAAAGTGATCCGGGCCAAGAATTCAAGGTAAATGGTAAGAGGTTGAAGCTGTTCGGTTTCGAGCACATAAACGCGACGGAAACAGTAATTAAAAATATAAAAAATCAGAATTTTCGAAACCCACCGTAGGATCCATACGAAAAACATATATTTAATTCGTAGATCAGATTGTTTACCTTAAGAAGCTTTACCAATTGGTTGACTAATGGAGATCCAAAGCTTTTTCAATCACCACGCATCCCGCTCTCGCGATCTACGCTCTATCGGTATCCACACGAATGCTTGAACTCAAGGATTGGATGTGTACTAGCACAAACCCGTTTCTTCTTGCTCTCTCCATCTGCTCTCTTGGTGGCTAGGGTTTTAGTAAAAATCTTTTTCACCAAATCAGCCACACAAGAGATATTATATAGAGAGTATAATAAGAATTATAACTCTTAACTAATTAGGAGTTATTATTAATTCGAAATTCCTATTTGTATAATAATTAAGTCACACTTAATTATTTAACAAATGAATTTCATAATTAATATTAGTAAATTCGAATATCATTATTTATCTAATTAATTAAGTCAAACGTAATTAATATTATAAATAATTCAAATTACTTTAATTTAATTTAAATCCAATTTAAATTAAATAATTCTTCAAGCATTCTTTGTGTGTGACCCTATAGGTTATTATTACGTTGGCAACGAATTTTAAATCTAATTTAAAATCGTGAACAATGAGCGGCATCTAATAATATATCATTGCTACCCAAGTAATAATAATTGAATAGGTGATCGATTAAACCTTTCGTGAATAATGTACAACGTAATATAATCCATTTAACCAAATATTATAGATTAAGCTAGATGCATGTAATGTGTCATCCATAGTTTAATCCAAGTTTCCTTGATCAATGAGTAGACTATCATATCAAATCAACATTTGAGCATGGCCACGCATTTCATAGTCTAGCTCACACAAGAGGCCAATAATATCACTCCTAAAATAGGAGGGCTCCCATCTAGATCATTCTTATTTCTCATACGATTAATAACATACCCAATGTCCACTTTTATCATTACCCGGTCAAGGATAACTTTTAATGAAATCAATGTATATTAATTCTCCTATAGCAATATAATGACTTGAGGTCTAAGGACCATTACATCATTATCACTGTGAGAATTACTTATGACACAACAGACATGTAGAATCTCACATTGGGTTTGTCCAGTACCATGTACATATATATTTGCCTGTGTTTTTGACTTTAGTATCATTATACCTATGATGAATGAGATGTGATCATCAGTCAACGAACACACCAGTCTTAGTGCATTATTATTGTCCCTTAATAATAATACTTGACTAGGGACCTTTAGGAATATTGATACTATTCTCAAAATATTATTTCTAAGTCACTTACTTAGAGATGTAGAATTGCATATCATATTCCAAGGACATTTATTAGTCTAACATTTATATTACAGTAAATTAAGAATTAATAAATTATAAAGGGAATAATCGATAGAACATAAACATTAATATTCCTAATGTCTTAAACTAAAACATCATAGTGTTTTCTCTAGGGCACAAACACTAACATAAGCATTACTATGGTGACACGGCAAACCGTGAGGTGGTTAGTGCCATTTTATTATCCGTTTGAGCTCAAGGTTCTACGTCGAGCTAGCGACGTAAAAGAAGCACTTCTTGGGAGGCAACCCAAGTTTGTTGTATATTAGTAGGTAGAGGAAGCAAGAAGAAAGGAGAAAAACATAAATAAATCAGAAAAAGAAAAAAAATTCAGGGCCAGCTTCAGAAACTGAGCACACATCCAGCGCGCGGCCACGCTATTTTTCCAAAAACCAATGCGCCCGCGCTGATCCAGCGCGCGCCCGCGCCGGATTTCCAGAAGGTGAGCGCGCCCGCGCTGTCCAAGCGCGCGGCGGTGCCGGGTCCCTGTTCGAAAAATAAAATAAAAACAACAGTTTTTAAGGGAATTTCGGGGTTTAACTATAAAATCAATTTCAAACCGAATTTTACCCTTCCACATCCCAAATTTCCCTCTCCAAATCAACCCATTATTCCCACGATTCCCATAATCAATTCTCACTTCTATTCCATATCTAATTCTCATCTCTCCACCTATAAATACACACACTTATACACAAACTTCTCCACCACTTCACAAACTCTCAAACACAAATCTCTCTCAAACACTTAGTTTTTATTCTCTCTTATTCAATCCCAATGGCACCAGAGAGGCAAAGAACGCAAGTTGGCAGCAGCACCACCGATTCTTCATCTGTGGGTGGTGTGAGGCCGAGGTTTTCTACTCCTGAGGCTGAAGAGGAGTACACGAGGCTTCTCTCGAAGCCTATTGCTAAGGAGCGAAGTTTTCTGCTATCAGGGAAGGATGGTAAGTTGTTGAAGATGATTCTTGAGATGGGTTGGGTTCCTTTTTGTGAGGCTCCCGCTGCTGTGCCCATGAGTCTTGTGCGGGAGTTTTATACTAACGCTAAGGTGAAGAAGAATGGATTCACGGTGGTTAGGGGGATGACTGTAGAGTACAGTGCTGATGCCATTAGGAGGGTGATTGAGCAGCCCGCGAGGAAGTCCGGTTAGGACACATAGAATGATAAGACTCCCGAGGACTTCAACTTGGATCTGATCGTTATAACTCTGTGTGTGCCTAAGACTCACTGGAAGTTTAAGAGGGGCACTACTGATTACTCCTCGTTCCCTGCGTCGTGTATGAACAGGTTTGCACGGGCTTGGAACTCGTTTATTTGTGCTAACATCATGCCATCTTCGCATGTGCATGAGATTACTATGGAGCGTGCTCGTCTGCTATGGGGTATTCTTCAGGGCGATTACATTGATTTGGGGATGGTTATTTATCAGGAGATTTTGAGGTTCTTGAGAGGAGGTACCACAGGTGCTATACCCTATGCATCCGTTGTGACGAAGCTGTGCGTGGCAGTTGGTGTTCATTGGCCCGCACATGAGCAGTTGTAGCTTCCCAGTGCTCCTATCGACAGTTCTACGCTGTTGAGCATGCAGGAGTGGGGAGGAGGAAAGCCCAATCCTAAGGGGCTTGGTTATTCATATGTTCATCTGCCAGGTGGTGTACCCATGGATCATATGTATGCGGGTGGTACGCAGCAGGCAAGTAAGGCAGCTTGGAGAGCTCAGTTAGGTGAGGCGGCTGGTTCGTTGCAGCAGCAGCAGGAGGAGGCTGGAGCAGATATTGGAGCTGGTTTGAATTCGACTGAGAGTGCACTTTGCGAAGCTTAGATAAAGCGGGATTGCAGTATAGGCGTCTAGCGAGGAGGATGGATGCGATTCACGATATCCACAGTCGGTTTGCACATGATCTCACCCAGGCACTTGGGACAGCTTTTAGAGCCACCGGTGTTGACATCCAGTGGCCAGTATTTGGTGAGGACTCTGTGTATCCGCCTCCAGACACGCCTGACACTCCACCCGTTGAGGGTGATGATTCTAATTCGCAGTAGGTATGCCTGATTCCTTACTATTACCTTCACTGAGGACAGTGAATATTTTAAGTTTGGGGGTAGTAGTTGAAGGAATATGTTTGTGGGAGTCACATTTAGTTTGCATATTCATGATAGTTTAGTGCATATAGTTGCATATTTTGCCATGTAGTAGTTTTTTATTTTTGGTAGTTTTTTTATGATAATTTGTTCATGTAGCTGCATGCATGTGCATAATAACATTGATCCCTTAAATGATTTTTCCGATTAATCTGTGATATTGATGCTAGTATAGTGATGTTTTATTTAGTGATGTTAAGTCTTATCGAATTAATTTGCATGCTAGAGACAATTTTATTTCACTAAGTCTTATAGGTTGCTAGAGTGCTAGATCATGGTCATGGTTTATTTTTTTGTCGAGGTTTAATCGTTTGTTTATATTTAGAACTGAGGATATTCACTTAATAATAAATTAGCATGGAGATTTAAAAAATGGGAGAAAATTGGATTTCATTGCTATTTGTGTGGCTAGGTGTCAAATGGCTAGTAGCCGGCTCATATTTATATGAGTAGTCTAGGGTTGAGCGAGATGGAGCGAAACGTACTTGTTCAGAAATTTGAAAAAAAAGAAAAAAAAAAGAAAAAAAAGTGTTATGTATAATTGATCATGAGTGGGCTCTTTAGTACTCGAGTTATTAAGTTCTTAGGGGACTTTGTGCCTAGTGACCTAAGGCTTTTATAGCCTGGGATCTAACGCTCGCTACATGGGTACTATTGTATAAGTCTTTTGTGGACCTCACTCATTGCACGATCAAATAAGCATACTTGTGTTGTTTTGTTGTGAATAAAAGCGTGAATCCATGTTAAACTCCAATATAAGAATTGAAGTGTTATAAGTTATTTTGAGTCTAGCTTCTATTCTATTTATAAACTTGGGATTGCTTTGGTAAGTAGTGAGTCATGATTGTTGATCTAGTTGCGATAGTATATCTGTAAGTAGTTGCACACACGTACGTCTTTGGTTTGTAGATTGATTTGAGAGGTTTGGTAGATCTTTATGTGAATAACTGCATTTGCTGAGGTATTACTTGTTGATTGGTTTAGTTATTCTATGGGGATCGTTGCATTTATTTAGTTGCATTCATGCATTTTTATTTCTTATTTTTTGAGTCTATTTATGCTTGAGGACAAGTATCAATTCAAGTTTGGGGGTATGTTGAGTGGCATTTATGACACTTTATTACGCTTCGTAAAGCTTTGAATTGGTGTATTTATACTCAAGTTATTGGTGTTTTAATGTGTTTTCTAGTGTTTTTACATTTGAGGCATTACTCTGAGAATCAGGTGAATTAGTGTAATAACCCCAATTTTTGAGAAATTTTGAAACCCTTATGAATAGTGTTTTTGCTGAACGAGAAAACTTTTCATGCCACGCTATGTAGGGGTTCTGTTATTGATCTTATGGGATATTATTAGTACTCTATGTGGTATATAAGTGTATGTAAAGATCGTCAGAATCCAATTCCGAACACTTTGATTTTTCCCGGAAATCCACAAGATACGGAGAGAATTGAGTATAAGGTAACAGGATAAAAAGGATTGAAATTAAAGGATTATAGGAGAGGATCATAAAAGGAATATAATATATTGAGAAAGGTTAAGGGAACCTAAGTAATAAGATCCCGGGTATGATCCCTCAAACGATAAACGAGAACGAAAGATAAGCGAACCGTAAAACAAATAAGTGACCAAGAGACAAGCTTGTACAAGAAGCCAGGGATTGTGACATCATCAAACCACAAGGTGTGGACAAGTGGGAGCATAATGACATGTGCAAGGTGACACAAGCATGACATAGAAGGGAAGGAAGTGTGGTTGAATTATAACCACACAAAATCAAGGTTAATTAAGTCATTAACCAAAAACAACACAAAAATCAACCAACCAAGCAAATCATTTCATTTTCATCAAACAAAACACAAAAATATCTTTCTTCCCAAGCTAGCTCTCGGCCCATTTCTTAAAATTTGAAGATCCAAGCTCCACCACTTACTATTTAGCAAGGTAATTATCTAAGCTTCCCCATGGATAGTTACATACTTCCTATAAGTTTAAGCTTCTAATTCCAAGCCAATCTTTTTATATAAATCAAGGAAGAAGATGGTGAATAGTAACCTTCAAGAAATAACTTTAGTTTTCTTGAATTTTTATGAAAGATTAAGGTTATACAAGCAAGGATCAAGGTTCTTTTAGGCATTCAAAGCTCTTGGGTTGTGTTAGGAAGCTTCAAGGAGGTATAAACAACTCTCACCTTTAACTTATAGTTTGAACTTTGAGTTTTGATGAGTTTATGGATGGATTAATGTATATATAGAAATATCCATGTATGTATAGCAAGATCCATGTATGTTAGATAGTTTGGTTGGATTTGTGGTGATTTTGGATATGAATCTTGGTTAATGGTTAATGAATCTTAAGTTATGGTTAGTAGATCATGTTTGCGGTTGAATAAGTTGGAAAACCTTGAGATTATGGACTGACTTTGCCTTGATATAAGTTGTGTTTGATGTATTGATGATGGTTGGGTGGTTTGTAGTGAATTGGTAAAGAATTGGAGTGGTATAAATATTGGTAATCGCGTAAACATAGCCGTCGTAACGTCCGATTTTCTTTAGACTGTTTTGTGCATAACATTAGGACCCGAGGACCCCCTGCTAGATTATGACCACTGCCATGTTTAGATAGCTCATGTTACGAGCTTCATTTTGATATGTAGTTCGTTCGATTCCGATGCACGGTTTAGGAGAAACGACCGTTTTAAGTAACGGCGTTTCGCGAACGAAACATTTCCCCTCGCCTTACTTTGAAACATAGGTTAAAGACCAAAAAGGACTAATTGAAGTATAAAACATTTATGGTAAGTGTGTTAGGCAGTTGGTAAGACACTCGCGAAGGAATCGCTTTAAAACTCGTAAGGGTTAAATTATTAAAAATGGTGGAGCCGAGGGTACCCGAGTGACTTAAGCAAATCAGTGAGCGCAAAACGAGCGTTAGAGTCTAAGTTAGTTAAAGTATAGATTTACAAGTGACTTTGGTTTAATTCCAACTTACTTGTTGCTTATAGGTTACCAGACTCGTCCCAAGCCATTCGTAACCCCCAGTCGCTCAGGCAAGTATTCTATCCGTTATACTGTTGTTGTGATGTATACATTTGTATATGCATGATCTTGCGATAAATGCATATTGGTTATTTAGCAAATTCTTGCGATATATTGTAGCATGTGATATGGTATATATGCATGCCTGATTCATATTCTTGAAATATATATCTGTTGGTTCAGTTGATAATACCTATGCTAGAGAATAGCGGTAACTTGCATATACCCTTAGTATAGGGACCCAAAGGTGAAAATATTTTCTAAAACCGGGAGTCGAGGATCCCGAGTAGATTTTGTATATATGAATATGGATATATATATATATATTTATATATATATATGGTTATAGTTTTCCAAACTATTAATCGAATAAGGTTTATTCGATAACTTTAACTTTATTTTATTATTGAATATTATTTCGAATATTATTCGAAGGCGTATGACTCCTTTTATTATTTATTTGAATATTATTTGAATATTCATTCGAGGGCTTATGACTCAGTTTATATTATTTAATGAATATTATTTGAATATTCATTTGAGGATGTATGACTCCTTTATTTTATTTAATGAATATTATTTGAATATTCATTTGAGGATGTATGACTCCTTTATTTTATTTAATGAATATTATTTATAATATTCATTCGAGGTATTATGACTCAGCTTATTTTATTTATTGAATATTATTTGAATATTCATTTGAGGATCTATGACTCCGATTATTTGCTAAGATATATTCTTTATTTTATTAAAGAATAAGGTGTAAATAATCAAACTTATTTTCGATTATTCAAATAAAGATAATACTTTCATATAAGTATATCTTTGGTTATTTAATACTCGTTTCAAGTATAAATTTTAATACTTCTACTTCAATTATTTTTTTATAAAGATTATTCTTTATGGGAATATTATTTAATTAATAATATTCAGATATTTTCTAATATTCTGGGGACTGATTTACTTCATTAAATCAGCTTTACTCCAAACACTCTTTAAAGTGTTTTCGAGTCTTCAAAATGATTTTTAAAGTCAGAGCGGATCCCAAAACTCATTTTTATATTTAAGATCTTCCTTTTTAAGGGGATTTAAATACTCGCTCAAAACCTGGGGAATCCGGCTCTGTGGTGTATTTTATATTCGCAACGAGGTTGCAGTTTTGGTAAATGAATTGATTACTTGCCCAACGTTCGGGAAGTAAGCCCATCTCATTGAGTCGGCATAAGCGACAGGCCGGGGTACGGTCTATTATTGTGTAAGTGGCTGGGTGGCAGTCCATCAACGCGTGAGGGGCCGGGGTACAGTCTAGCGCGAGGTCCTAATGCGGCCAGGGTGATGACCGGTGAGGAATTCATCCATCTACAGTAGAAAAGGTTACTTATTGGTATCTTTGCCTGATCAGCAAGATATCGGGTTTATGCCAAAATTCTTTTCCTTTCCAAAATTCATTGGATGTTTCAAACTCTGTTCATACTTTACATAACAGAGGTTCCAGGAAATGTTTAAGAGATATATATATGTGGATATATATATATCGGGACTAAATAAAGTATCTCGTAACTTTATTTCATTCAATAATATTTCAAAGATTGAATCTATTCAAATCTTGTCTTGTAATCTCATCTATGTGATGAACTTTGGAAACTGATTATAACTTGAATGGTGGTAGTTCAAGTAGTATTGGGAAAGATATAAGTATATTGGGGTATTTGGTAACCTCATCTTTTAAACTTATATCTAATTAATAATTGTCTTATGAATGACAAAGATTTTCAGAAAAACGTTGAGACAAGGTTAGATATATGAGATCACCTTGCAACGATATTTTTTTATACGGTTATACACTGGGACTTTGTGTATATTATGCATGGAAGAGGACTTCCAATATTTTGAAAAATATATATATATATATACTGAATATTTTGCGACTTCATCGCATTAAGATATCAAACTTGGTTCATTTCTTTTGACCAAGACTTTCATGAGTATTATGAGTAGGCTCATATACTATTAATCATTATACATATTATTTTGGTGGGCTTGCTGCTCACCCTTGCTTTCTTCTTTCATCACACAACAACAGATAGAAAAGATGAACAGAACCAAGCTCCCGATTCGCGAGCGATTAGGAGACGTTCCGCAGTTTTCTAGAAGCATTGATGCCGCCGTAGCTGAGGTAGGAACTACCAATAGGCTAGGCTTTCAACTTTTGATGTACCAGATTTATTTATATTTATGAATTGTAATAATGGCAAAGAAATGTAAATTTATTCAGAAAACCTTTTAAGGTGTATTGACAGATAATTGTGGAATAAAATGACTTGTGGTTATTTTTGGATGTTCATCTCTGAGACTATAACGTGTGGTGTGTGTGTTTATTGTGGGGTCACAGTACAGAGCAGTTGAGTAATTATTAAGATTGGGTGTTATTAAGGGAAATGGAACTCGTGACGACCCGGATCCCCGACCCCGGATCTGGGGGTGTTACAGAAATGGTATCAGAGCTAAGCGTTATAAACCTCAGAGATGATGGGACGTTAAGATAATAAGTTCACTAAGATAATAAGAACTCTTGCCAAGTTCATAGTCGGGCTACCTAACATAGTACTGACAGTTAAAACCCTTATGGGAACCCTTATAAATATCGTGATAGGAGCGTAGTTCGTTATCGTATATGGTAGCGGGACTCCGAACCCTGAGGTTGAGGAGCAACATCGCGATTATATTTTATTACTAATTGGAGATCGGATTGTGGATCCGATAGAGTGTCCTAATGGAGGACCGGATGATGTTGATATTGAGGATTTAGCGGTTGAGGATGTTGTCCTAGAAGGGATAGTTGTTGAGGAGGATCCCATGGAGGATCCTGACAGGATTGGATAAAGGACCACTGATGAATTGATGACCATGGTTTGGTCGACTACCAGAGGTAGGATTGGCCGGTCACTACCAGAGGTTCGTTCAAGTTTGTAAAGATAGTAGCCCCTTTAACGCGGCTTACTCGTAAGACTGAGAAGTTCGAATGGACAGAGAAATGCGAGAACAACTTTTAAGAACCGAAGCAAAGGTTGGTGACGTTCCCTATGTTGGCGTTGCCGGATGGAAAATGAGATTTTGTGATTTGTAGTGACGCTTCGCATAAGGAATTAGGGTGCTTCTTATATAGCACAGCAAGATAATCGCGTCTGCGTCAAGACAATTAAGGGAATTTAAAATTCGATATCCCCACCCATGAGCTTGGGCTCGTGGCAATAGTTTTGCCCTAAAGATTTGAGGCACTACTTGTATGGAGAGAAGTGTGAGATTCACAAACCATAGGAGCTCTAGTACATTCTTACGTAGAAAGAGCTCAACATACGCCAGAGGAGGCGGTTAGAGCTAATCAAGAATTATGATTGGGAGATTCTTTATCATTCGGGGAAAGCCAATATGGTGGCTGATGCCCTTAGTAAAAAGGAGAGACTCAAGATGATAATGTCTTTTGGAGAGTTTATAAGAAATTTTGAGAAAATGGAAATAGTAGTGAAGGTAACCGGAGCCGGTACCGAAAAGCTGTTTGAGATAGCAATACAGCCCGAAGTATTGGAAAAGAACATATTGTGCCAGTAAAAGTGATGAATGAAGGCAGAGAGCCAACAAATAGGTATGAGATTAATACCGAGAGTGATGATAAGGGAATAATGAGGTATTCCTATAGAATTTGGGTTCCAAAGGTTTAAGAGCTTAAAGATGAAATCTTAGATGAAAGCTAGTTTGAGGAATAAGAGTTAGAGCAAACCCTGAACGTGATAGTCAGGGAGGTTGCCACCAAGACAAAAGGAACCCATAACATGATGAAGTGGAAAATGAGGATTTAAATTATGTAAGATGACCCCAATTATGGGGAGTAGGAAGAAATATTTAGACTGAGGAAACAAAAGTCGAGTAAGGACAGGAGACCCGAGATGGTACCCCTATACGGCAATTCATGGACCTGTCTAAAGAGAACTTAGACTATTATCCCCAACCACCACCCTGAGGAGACAGTGCGGTGGGAAATTCTTTCATGACCTTTAAGTCGCTAAGCTCTCAGAGTTCCAAGGAACATGCTGACCCAGTCGAGGCAAGAGCCTGGCTAAAGGAAATAGATGAATCATGTGAGATTCTAAATGATTGACGAACCACAAAAGACTGTTTTGTCACTTACCCTCCTAAGAGAGAGACCACCCGCTGGTAAAAGGCCAAGGAAGGCACGGAGCAAGAGATTATAATAAACTGATTTAAGTTCAGTCAATTGTTTTCAGGAAAGTACTTCCCAAGGTTATGGAGATAGTGTAAAAGCTTAAGAGCCAGAACAAAGGCAGACGAGTATGATGAATTATGAATCTAAGTTGTAAAAGTTATCAAGATTCGTTCTGAAGACACGAATCCAGAATGACAGGATGTTTGAAATCAATGCTTATGTTGTGTTGGTTCATGAAATAACGATAAGAGAAAGGAATATAAAGGCAAGAGAGTTTGAGGAATGATAAGGGAGTTGGGTATGAGGAAACCCTAAAGACTCGTAGAAATAGAAATAGAAAAGTAGGTAATCGTCCGGATGAGAGTGATTCACCATGAGTTAAATTGATGGTTGAAGGTATAAGAGATACATATATTTTATCCCCTGTAAGTTGGGAAGATTCGAGGAAACCTTGAGATAATTCGAAGGATAAATAATGAGACGCGGATAGACTGAGGAGACAAGAAAGTAAGAAATTAAGAAAATTGGGTGAAGGAAGTGACCTTCAAGAAGGTAAAGTGTAAGACCGGTGGCATGATACCCAGAAAGGGAGACGCCAGATATGAAAGATATCCCAACATTGAGATGACTGTTGAGATAAACAACAAAAGTAAATAAGGAATTATTAAGAAGAAGTTCACGTTGAACATGACCAATATCTTCCAGAACATCCATGTTATCATTACCAAATCAAGAAAGAAAAGTGGATGACCATTGTTATCTTTTGGAGGCCATATGGATTGACCTCAATTTGAATAAGGATGCTATTATGAAGTTAGGTGTAGACTATCGAGGTGGGAATGATTGAATAAGACACCCTTATCAGGGATATATGACTTGATTTATCCATGGAAGGATGCAGGTACCTTTTAAAGGTGGAATTAAGGATAGAACATCGGTAACTTAAAATGAATCCTAGGGGAATGCATAAAGGTTGGAATTTCACCCTTAATAGGGACAGTATGAGTTTTGACAGTATGATTTGGAAAGGGTTAATGTAGCAACAACCTTTAAGAATCAGTGGAGAAATTTTTCAGAAGTATATAGACAATGGTTCTAGTAATAGTAAATGGTATTTTAATATGCCCTGTATCTAGGGAATACAGGAGGAACGATTGAAGGATAACCTTAGAGGTTTTACAAGGAGAAAGGTAATATTCAAAATTTTCAAGAATAGAAATGTTGATAAAGGAAATATGACGTAATTATAATGTTGCCAAGTGGGGCACGTGTTAAGCCACGAGAAAGTATGGATCGGACCAGTAATGGTCGAAATTATTCAGGGTAATTAGGACTTAAGATAAAAGATGTTCTAATTATGATTGAGAGTCAGTCATGACAGTGATTAACCTCTAAAGACTGAGGCAATAACTTATGGAAAAATGGTGATTTTTTTTTTACTCATCAGATTTTAAGGAAAGCATTTTCACATAAGCTGTGATTGAAATAAGGTAGAAAATTATTTGGAGATGGTTAAAGTGACATTGACTGTAAGGAAATTTTACTATCAGGAAAGGCCAAAGAGGTGGCCGACACATTAAAGGTAAGAGGATAATTATAGGCGCTTGTGCCAAAAGAATACAGTGATGATGGTTAAAACTGTGAAGGTTGTATTATGGTTTGGAAGATTGACATTCCTTCTGATGACTGTGCAATACCCAGCCGTAATAGTAGTTGGTAAAGGTTTAATTCGTGTAATCGCCATGAGCGGGCTATCTATCTTAGAAGGTACTATCTTGAGAATGAGCCTGGACCATGTTTCAAAAGGACTAAACGAACCTTTGAGATCAGGAGTGTTCTTCATGAATCAGAAATGGTGATTATGTTACCTCCTTAGAAGGATTTGATACGACATGTATGGACTCCGTATGGTTAGCTATTAAGATTTCATGGAAAGTGAATGATGACAGTAGGTCAGTGGTGGACCATAGTAAGGCAGCAATGATTCTGCGAGTAATGAGCTGATTACAACCATGAGAGTTGTATTGGAATGGGTGTTGAGATTGAGCACCACTAATCGGGTCGTGGTAGTGTATAAGTTATCATTGATAGACTAATTAAGTAGAGTATCTACCTAGTGAATTATTATTCTTTCTTATCAATAGAGAGTCGTATTATTATACGAGGAAGGTTGCGGTGCAAGCATAGAATTCAAGTAACGATGATGTCTAGAATGAGATCCCAGATTCGATTTTCGATGTCGAGGGAGTTTCAAAGGTAATTGTGTATAAGCTCGAGGAAGAGCATGGGTCCATAGAATGATGGACGGGATAGCGAAAATATTTAGGCACGTGAAATGCGATGCTATAATACTTGATGTTGATATAAATATGTATATGTTTTGTTCTCCTATGACAAACCTCTATAGTTCAGAGGTAGGTTCCAAGCCAGATATTTTGTGGCAGTATATTTTTTTCATATATACAATTCTCTTCAGTTCGTTCTTTTCTCTTCTTTTCATTTCATGTAAGCTGAGAAGAACAACCCTTCCAGAAGGGGAGGTATTGCCGAATGACTATCTATCTTTGTGATAGAAGCCTAGTAGGATACCACATGTTGTTTAATTGCTTATCAAGTACTAAAGGCTGGCCACCTTCTGTACTAACTATGCGATATAACAAGTGTTCATGATCATAGTGATCTCTCAACAAATTCCTTTACTTCTATTTGATTGATCAAATTTTGGAAAATAGAAATAACTGAAAAAGGAGTAATAAAGTGGTGGTAGTATGCGGAATGGGAACATATTCGTGATACTAAGGTTGACGTGGTTATTAAAAGGTTATAGAACGCTAACGAGCAAAAGTATAACCCGTATAATATTAGGAACGGAAGGTAGTAGCGATTACGAACTGGAAAAGAATAGGTATTGAGAAGCAAAAGTTCTAATGATAAAAGCTATAATGAGAGTCTGTGCAATAGACTTGAAAGAATTTGGAATGATCACTTAATTCGGATTGAGTTATCTTACGACAATAGATCATATGTCATTATCGAGATGTCGCCTTATGAGATCCTTGAGGGAAGATAATGTCGATCTCCCTTATGTTAGGATGAAGTTGTAGAGCGCAAGATGCTCGGACCCGCAATAGTCCAAAGGACCAAGGATATGATAGATCTAATCAGAGGACGGCTGGTAGTAGCCCCAGATGGACATGATAAGTATGTTGATTTGACACGAAAGGATAAAGAGTATGAAATAGGGGACCTAGTAATGTTATAGGTATCCCTTGGAAAGGATTGATGAGGTTCGGAAAGAAAGGAAAGCTAAGTCTACAATTTGTTGGACCCTTGGATATATTAAGACGTTTGGGAAGTTAGCATATAAGCTAGCCCTAACCCCGAACATGTAGCAAGTTCATAACGTGTTCCACGTATCAATGTTAAGGAAGTGTAATTCGGATGCCAGTCAAATAGGGGCATATGAGCGCATAGATATGCAACCCGACGTAACCTATATGGAGCAACCAGGAAGGGTTATAGAGTGAAAAGGAACAAGTGCTTAGGAGAAGGATTATCAAACTAGGCAGAGTTTGGTGGTAGAACCACAATGTGGAAAATTGACTCGAGAGTTAGAAAGTGTAATGCTAAGAAAGTATCCCCATTTGTTTTCTATCTGATTCCGGGACGGAATCCTTTTAAGGAGGGGAGACTGTAATAACCCCAATTTTTGAGAAATTTTGAAACCCTTATGAATAGTGTTTTTGCTGAACGAGAAAACTTTTCATGCCACGCTATGTAGGGGTTCTGTTATTGATCTTATGGGATATTATTAGTACTCTATGTGGTATATAAGTGTATGTAAAGATCGTCAGAATCCAATTCCGAACACTTTGATTTTTCCCGGAAATCCACAAGATACGGAGAGAATTGAGTATAAGGTAACAGGATAAAAAGGATTGAAATTAAAGGATTATAGGAGAGGATCATAAAAGGAATATAATATATTGAGAAAGGTTAAGGGAACCTAAGTAATAAGATCCCGGGTATGATCCCTCAAACGATAAACGAGAACGAAAGATAAGCGAACCGTAAAACAAATAAGTGACCAAGAGACAAGCTTGTACAAGAAGCCAGGGATTGTGACATCATCAAACCACAAGGTGTGGACAAGTGGGAGCATAATGACATGTGCAAGGTGACACAAGCATGACATAGAAGGGAAGGAAGTGTGGTTGAATTATAACCACACAAAATCAAGGTTAATTAAGTCATTAACCAAAATCAACACAAAAATCAACCAACCAAGCAAATCGTTTCATTTTCATCAAACAAAACACAAAAATATCTTTCTTCCCAAGCTAGCTCTCGGCCCATTTCTTAAAATTTGAAGATCCAAGCTCCACCACTTACTATTTAGCAAGGTAATTATCTAAGCTTCCCCATGGATAGTTACATACTTCCTATAAGTTTAAGCTTCTAATTCCAAGCCAATCTTTTTATATAAATCAAGGAAGAAGATGGTGAATAGTAACCTTCAAGAAATAACTTTAGTTTTCTTGAATTTTTATGAAAGATTAAGGTTATACAAGCAAGGATCAAGGTTCTTTTAGGCATTCAAAGCTCTTGGGTTGTGTTAGGAAGCTTCAAGGAGGTATAAACAACTCTCACCTTTAACTTATAGTTTGAACTTTGAGTTTTGATGAGTTTATGGATGGATTAATGTATATATAGAAATATCCATGTATGTATAGCAAGATCCATGTATGTTAGATAGTTTGGTTGGATTTGTGGTGATTTTGGATATGAATCTTGGTTAATGGTTAATGAATCTTAAGTTATGGTTAGTAGATCATGTTTGCGGTTGAATAAGTTGGAAAACCTTGAGATTATGGACTGACTTTTCCTTGATATAAGTTGTGTTTGATGTATTGATGATGGTTGGGTGGTTTGTAGTGAATTGGTAAAGAATTGGAGTGGTATAAATATTGGTAATCGCGTAAACATAGCCGTCGTAACGTCCGATTTTCTTTAGACTGTTTTGTGCATAACATTAGGACCCGAGGACCCCCTGCTAGATTATGACCACTGCCATGTTTAGATAGCTCATGTTACGAGCTTCGTTTTGATATGTAGTTCGTTCGATTCCGATGCACGGTTTAGGAGAAACGACCGTTTTAAGTAACGGCGTTTCGCGAACGAAACATTTCCCCTCGCCTTACTTTGAAACATAGGTTAAAGACCAAAAAGGACTAATTGAAGTATGAAACATTTATGGTAAGTGTGTTAGGCAGTTGGTAAGACACTCGCGAAGGAATCGCTTTAAAACTCGTAAGGGTTAAATTATTAAAAATGGTGGAGCCGAGGGTACCCGAGTGACTTAAGCAAATCAGTGAGCGCAAAACGAGCGTTAGAGTCTAAGTTAGTTAAAGTATAGATTTACAAGTGACTTTGGTTTAATTCCAACTTACTTGTTGCTTATAGGTTACCAGACTCGTCCCGAGCCATTCGTAACCCCCAGTCGCTCAGGCAAGTATTCTATCCGTTATACTGTTGTTGTGATGTATACATTTGTATATGCATGATCTTGCGATAAATGCATATTGGTTATTTAGCAAATTCTTGCGATATATTGTAGCATGTGATATGGTATATATGCATGCCTGATTCATATTCTTGAAATATATATCTGTTGGTTCAGTTGATAATACCTATGCTAGAGAATAGCGGTAACTTGCATATACCCTTAGTATAGGGACCCAAAGGTGAAAATATTTTCTAAAACCGGGAGTCGAGGATCCCGAGTAGATTTTGTATATATGAATATGGATATATATATATATATATATTTATATATATATATGGTTATAGTTTTCCAAACTATTAATCGAATAAGGTTTATTCGATAACTTTAACTTTATTTTATTATTGAATATTATTTCGAATATTATTCGAAGGCGTATGACTCCTTTTATTATTTATTTGAATATTATTTGAATATTCATTCGAGGGCTTATGACTCAGTTTATATTATTTAATGAATATTATTTGAATATTCATTTGAGGATGTATGACTCCTTTATTTTATTTAATGAATATTATTTGAATATTCATTTGAGGATGTATGACTCCTTTATTTTATTTAATGAATATTATTTATAATATTCATTCGAGGTATTATGACTCAGCTTATTTTATTTATTGAATATTATTTGAATA
This sequence comes from Apium graveolens, assembly GCF_009905375.1. Classification (NCBI taxonomy): domain Eukaryota; kingdom Viridiplantae; phylum Streptophyta; class Magnoliopsida; order Apiales; family Apiaceae; genus Apium; species Apium graveolens. The sequence goes on along the minus strand of NW_027418478.1, from coordinate 57,439 downwards.
TTCATTTGAGGATCTATGACTCCGATTATTTGCTGAGATATATTCTTTATTTTATTAAAGAATAAGGTGTAAATAATTAAACTTATTTTCGATTATTCAAATAAAGATAATACTTTCATATAAGTATATCTTTGGTTATTTAATACTCGTTTCAAGTATAAATTTTAATACTTCTACTTCAATTATTTTTTTATAAAGATTATTCTTTATGGGAATATTATTTAATTAATAATATTCAGATATTTTCTAATATTCTGGGGACTGATTTACTTCATTAAATCAGCTTTACTCCAAACACTCTTTAAAGTGTTTTCGAGTCTTCAAAATAATTTTTAAAGTCAGAGCGGATCCCAAAACTCATTTTTATATTTAAGATCTTCCTTTTTAAGGGGATTTAAATACTCGCTCAAAACCTGGGGAATCCGGCTCTGTGGTGTATTTTATATTCGCAACGAGGTTGCAGTTTTGGTAAATGAATTGATTACTTGCCCAACGTTCGGGAAGTAAGCCCATCTCATTGAGTCGGCATAAGCGACAGGCCGGGGTACGGTCTATTATTGTGTAAGTGGCTGGGTGGCAGTCCATCAACGCGTGAGGGGCCGGGGTACGGTCTAGCGCGAGGTCCTAATGCGGCCAGGGTGATGACCGTTGAGGAATTCATCCATCTACAGTAGAAAAGGTTACTTATTGGTATCTTTGCCTGATCAGCAAGATATCGGGTTTATGCCAAAATTCTTTTCCTTTCCAAAATTCATTGGATGTTTCAAACTCTGTTCATACTTTACATAACAGAGGTTCCAGGAAATGTTTAAGAGATATATATATGTGGATATATATATATCGGGACTAAATAAAGTATCTCGTAACTTTATTTCATTCAATAATATTTCAAAGATTGAATCTATTCAAATCTTGTCTTGTAATCTCATCTATGTGATGAACTTTTGAAACTGATTATAACTTGAATGGTGGTAGTTCAAGTAGTATTGGGAAAGATATAAGTATATTGGGGTATTTGGTAACCTCATCTTTTAAACTTATATCTAATTAATAATTGTCTTATGAATGACAAAGATTTTCAGAAAAACGTTGAGACAAGGTTAGATATATGAGATCACCTTGCAACGATATTTTTTTATACGGTTATACACTGGGACTTTGTGTATATTATGCATGGAAGAGGACTTCCAATATTTTGAAAAGTATATATGTATATATACTGAATATTTTGCAACTTCATCGCATTAAGATATCAAACTTGGTTCATTTCTTTTGACCAAGACTTTCATGAGTATTATGAGTAGGCTCATATACTATTAATCATTATACATATTATTTTGGTGGGCTTGCTGCTCACCCTTGCTTTCTTCTTTCATCACACAACAACAGATAGAAAAGATGAACAGAACCAAGCTCCCGATTCGCGAGCGATTAGGAGATGTTCCGCAGTTTTCTAGAAGCATTGATGCCGCCGTAGCTGAGGTAGGAACTACCAATAGGCTAGGCTTTCAACTTTTGATGTACCAGATTTATTTATATTTATGAATTGTAATAATGGCAAAGAAATGTAAATTTATTCAGAAAACCTTTTAAGGTGTATTGACAGATAATTGTGGAATAAAATGACTTGTGGTTATTTTTGGATGTTCATCTCTGAGACTATAACGTGTGGTGTGTGTGTTTATTGTGGGGTCACAGTACAGAGTAGTTGAGTAATTATTAAGATTGGGTGTTATTAAGGGAAATGGAACTCGTGACGACCCGGATCCCCGACCCCGGATCTGGGGGTGTTACAATTAGCATTGATTTGATGCTAATATGGTGTTAGGATGGTGTCCAAGGAATAAAGCTCGCAAAGACCGGCTCAAAACTGTAAGAAGAAGAAGTCAAATTTTTGGCAAAAGCCTAGCACGCCCGCGCTGATCAAGCGCGCGGCCGCGCCCATGCATCAGAGAGCCAGCGCGCCCACGCTGATCAAGCGCGCGGCCGCGCCGTGTCGGGATAGCAGAATCCTGTTTCTATTTGGCTTTTGAGAGAAAGACTTTTACATTGCATGGGGCTGCTATATAAACAACTTTAGGTCGTTTTTCATAATATATCAAGTTAGAGACATATCAGAGCTAAGGAGAAGACGGCAAGAGACCTATAGCACAATTCAACAAAGGCGGAGACGATCTAGTTTATTCTTGTGAATCTTTGTTTTGAGTTGTAATCTTGGATGCTCGTTTCTTGTTTTGTTGAACTTATACTCTTGTGTTAACTTTATTTGATTATTCGTTATAAAGACTACATTTATTATACCATGCTTTCATCGGAACCCACGCTGATGATGAGTCCGATTATGGGCTAATCGTTATCGTGGGGTTCTAGCGGATTTATTTATGGATTTCTTTAGTTAATTTATTTCGATGCCTTAGTGTGTGGTGATTGTATGATAACCTATTATTGGTTGTGCGTATTCGTCTTATGAGCGTCTTGAACTTATAAGATAGTGTGTTAATTCTTAATGAAGCGAAAGTGAATTTAAGGGTTTAGAACTTGCCATGCTAGCATAGGTTCATGTGTCATTGTTATGCATGATTCATGGGTAATTTTAACCATCTTACTTTCCCCATGTAATCAAGATAGATAACTTGTGTTTAAACCGTTATGTTTTCAAATTCTATAGACATATAGGGTCTCAATATAATTGGAGTCTATTCAGCTTCTCTCTCTTTTGTGGATGTCTAGTAGTATGGTATTCGTGCAACGAAAGTTGGTGTTTATCAGTTTAGTGTTATCTGATTAGTGTCATCACCATTACATGCTAAGGTTAAGAACGAAAAGGCTATTGAATGAAGTATTTAATGAAGTTAAAATCCCATATTTGTCATATATATTAATTGAATCAATCTTATTCCCTTAGTTATAATTGTTAGTTTAATTCTTAGTTATAAACAACCTCAATTTGTTATCATCTTAGCATTGAATAATAATCATACATTGTTGCTTAAGTGCATAAATTAATTAGTTAACCAAGCGAGTCTCTGTGGGAACGAATCCGATTTATATCTTATACTACTTGCAAACGCGTATACTTGCGTGTATTATTAGCGCGTGTTTAGCGACTAACACATTCTTCAAAACATTCTACCAAGAATCCTTTGGACCTAGTCTATGCGACTCCTCAGCCAGATGAAAAGAAACTGCTTGGTCATTCTATTGCTCACATCAAAGATCCAAGAGATTCAGTTTTGAAGAAGAAGATAGCCAAAGTCTACAGACATGGTAAAGAAATTTGTTTGATGGATGGATATCCATAATTTGCATAAGCCAAAAGAGAAGAAAAGCTAAGACTTAAGGATCAGAAAAAGCAGGCTGCCTTAGAAGCCAAGAAAAAGTCTGAAACGGTTTCTACCAAATTAGAAGCTGAGAAGCCTGCTACTATCACTGAAACTGGTGGAACCAAAGCATAAAATTGGAAAAAGAATGAGAAAGGAAACAACTAAAAGGAAGCTGAATTTTGAAGAAGAAGAAGAGAAAGAAGATGTACCTGAGCCTACCCAATCTACTACATCAAATCAATCAACCTTGCCCCACAATGGAGCAAGCTGAAACCAAGGTCTATCTAGATGTGAATTTTTATGGTGAGCCAATAATTCTAAATTATGAAGCAATAGACTGGGAAAGCCTACCTATCCCTGATCTAAACTTCCCAGTTCCAACTCCCTCAACTAAAAGAAGAAAGTCAAGACCAATCAAGCTAGTCAAGTTAGTTCCATTAAAATCCAAAAATCTACCCAAACTCAAACATACTGTCAACAAAGGGGATCAACTATTCATCTGTGACATTAAGGAGTCCTCTGACATCAGTATTTACTTGGATGAGGTAGATGAAGTTAGGGTATTGATGCTTATAAAAGACTTTCAGAAAGATTGGTGTTCAAGAATAAGGGTGGAAGGGAAATTACTTGGCCTCTTCATAGGATTCACAATGAAGGCTTCTCTGTCTTAGTAAAGATGTACTCCTCAATCAAGAAAAGCTTTGGTTTTAACATTGGTTCCAAGAAGAAGATACTCAACCAGATTGAGAGAATAAGACAACGCTGGAGAGATCCAAATGCACTCCCAAGAGTCTTAACTATTCCTTAGAAAATAAAGAAGCATTTGAGGCCATATTGGCTAATGGAGTTCAAAGATGAAAAGAACATAAGAAGATTCTTCAGATTAGATGATCGCTAAAAATATCAAGCAATGAAACTCTCAAGGAAATACAGGAGATGTTGGATCAATCAAATGAAGATGAATCTGAGTTCTACATACAACTCCAACACCAGACTGAAGAAAATAATAAAAGGCCGGGAAAGAAGACTAGACATTCAAGGACTAAAGATTAATCTGCTCAGACTAGAGGAGCATCTTGAAAAATGGCTTGTGAGATTTCTATGAACTTTCTTCTGTACAATTTTCAATATTTTGCAACACTTATTAGTTTTGTCTACTGTTGAATAATCTCTATGTAAAAAGGTGTTTTTTTATCATCAAGTCCCTCTAAATTTATGCCAAAAATTCTAGTAGACATAAATTGGTGGAGATTGTTAGGAATATGTTGTAGACTTGATGATATGCTACAAAATACCTCAGTAGATTTGATTAAGTGTATTTTGTAGCTTTCGATGAATGATCATATCTGTCATCCGTTGAAAGAGTAGCTTATGTATTAATAAGTATTTTGTAGCACATTCATTTGTATTGTAATGCCTTAAAGAATTAGAAGTTGTAGGACATTCTAAGTCATGTTGACTGCAAGAATGATATGTAAAATAGGTTGGCAAATTGTATATATTAGATGCCTTGTAATTTTACATAAGTGAAATTGATTCAACTACTATGAAAACACTTTCAACAGATGTCCTTCACAAGGTATAGACGGATGACCCAAGTCATATTTTGACGGATGATCAAATAGAGTCTTAACGGATGACTCAATGGAGTTTCGACGGATGATAAATTTCAAACAAGAGATGATAGTGACTTGACAGTCACATGGGTTGATTACACACAAAAAGGAATGTGGCGGCCTGTAATCAAGTTTTAGAAAATAAAGAAGCATTTCCATTTCCATGCTTACTTGAAGAAAATCAAAGATACTGGATGGAGAAATGAGGAAGCATGTGATTAGACAAAGACATTTTATTTTATTAGTTTTTCTTATTCACTTGTACCTTTGTAATATATAAATCAAGAGCAGCTAGTAGGAAATTAAGCAATCAACTAGGGAAATAGAAAAAGTTGTATCAGTGAAGAATTTCTATGTTCTTTGTGATTCTACTTGTAAGCAGCTGTGTACAATCTTTGTGTCACAGCGTTCTCGATATATATATATGTTATTCCTAGAGGACTAACAATGAGATTTACAGAAGGGGGGTTGAATGTAAATCTCAAAACTTTTTCAGGTTTTGAGAAGTTTATTAAAGCAGTGTGTTCTAGATGAACAAGTGTATGAATTGCTTTGAGCTAATGCAGACAGATATATATTCAAACACAAAATGTAAAGAACACAACAAACTTTAAAAACTTTTCTGGTGGATTTGTTGTTCCACCAGAGATGGTATATTAGAAAATCTGTGTTCAACAATGTTGATCACAGCTGCATCCTAGTACAAACTAGATGAATTTTCTCTCAAGATATTTCTTAACAGCTCTGGAAAATCTCTCTCTAATTACTAGCTTCTTCTTGGTTTATATATTACCAAGTGTACAAGTGAAAAACAATATAAAATTACAATAGTAAAATAAGTTCTTCACTTGCTTCTTTTCCTGTTCAATCAAGTACTTTGTTGACTATTGCATCTTTGTACTAAAGAAGAACGGCTGCTTTTTCTGTTGATCCTGAAATTCGGCTACCACATCTCACTTTTCTCTGTCAACCCATGTGCCTCTGTTTGTAGGTACAACTACCACTTATCAACGGCTAATTAGCAGAACATCCGTTGAAGCTTTCATCCGTTGATGACTTCATCCGTTGAAGGATGTTATCCGTTGAAGCTTTCATCCGTTGATGCTCTCATCCGTTGAAGGATGTTATCCGTTGAAGCTTTTAGAGACATCCGTTGAAGCTTAGCTTCTCATCCGTTGAAGGTCTTTAAGTCATCCGTTGATACCACTTCATTTATACAAAATTACAAGGCATGAAATATTTACAATTGGCCTTCCTATCTGCATATCATCTAGTAGTCAACATGACTCATAGTTTCTCTCAACTTCTAAGAATTACATTTTAAATACAGAGACTGAAATATGCTACAATACTAGACTTATTTCTAAGTAAAGCTACACCATCAACGGATAGCCAAAGTGGTCTTATCCGTTGAGGCTACAGACACTAAATTTCTACTTAAGTGTTTTGTTAAACATATCATCAAACTAATGCACATATATTCCTAACAATCTCCCCCTATTTATGTCTATAAGAACTGTAGGCATAAATTCAGGATTAACTTGATGATAACAAAACACTTAACAAATATTTGAATTGAAACTAAGTAGAAATATAAAAAGTGCTGCAAAAGTGTATGTACTAGGAGGTAATTGAAGATTTACAGTATTTCCAAGGGTGCTCCTCTAGCCTGAGCAAATCATCATTTTCTTCTTTGTTCCCTGGTTTTCTTTCCTAGCCCTTTGTCATTTTCCTCAAATTGGAGTTGGAGTTGTCTGAAGAATTCAGCTTCATCTTCATCACTGATATCCAACTTAGATTGCATTTCCTTGAGAGTTTCATTGCTGGCAATCTTGAGTTGGTCTTCAAGTCTGAAAAATCTTCTGACTCATTTGTCATCTCTAAATTCCATCAACCAATGAGGTGATTTGTGAATTTTAGTTCCCCTTTCTTGTATGAGTAAGGTTCTGGGCAAAGCATTTGGTTCCCTCCAAGTCTTCCTTATGTTGGCAATCTTGTTGAGAATTTCAGTCTTGGCTGTTCTGGTAAAGCCAGAATCCTTTTTGATGGCTGAAAAGACTCTGATCAAGGTAGAGTAGCCTTCATTTAGAATCCTGTAGAGAGGCCATGTTCTTTCCCCAGCTCCCTTATATCTGAACACCAATCTCTCTGGTAGCTGTCTGTAGGCAGCTATTCCCCTTACTTCCTCCAGCTCATCCAGATAGAGATTAATGTCTGAAGCTTCTTTTATGTCACAGATGTGAACATAATCATCTTTAGAAATGGGTGGCTTAGGGTTAGGTTTTTGTTTTTGAGTGAATTTCTTAGAGGTTAGGGGAGGTGTAGATTTAGATTTTCTTTTCTGTTTCTTTGGTAGTGGTAGAGTGGTTAAAAAGGTAGGCAATGTGATGTTGTCCCAATCAATAGGTTCCTCTTTTGGAATGATTGGTTCACCATGGATATTTATAGAGGGATCAGCAACAAAAGGTTCAGGTATGGAAGGTAGTGGTTTAGATATAGATTTGGTATCTTCAGGGTTATCTTCACTCCTTCTGTGTGCCTTGGCCTTTCTTCTATTTCCCTTCTGCCATTCCTCTCTTTCTTCCATATTTTCACCAAATATGCTCCCAAGAACCTCATCTAAGTTAGCAATCTTTTCTTCACCCCTGACTTCAATTCCTTTCATTTCTTCAACTTGGCTTGACTTTAGCTGTTTTTCAAGCTTTGCTTGTGCTCTTTTGTCAGCCTTGAGTTTTACAGCTTCTTTCTTCAACCTTCTGGTTTCTTCCCTTTTAGCCTTTAGAAATTTGGGATGTCTTTGCATCACACAGATACTCTTTCCCTCTCTATAGATAAAGGCCATGTCCATTCTCTCACCCTTGTCCTTGGTCTCCTTCTTCTTTATGATGCTTGCACTTAGAACTTTGTCTCCATCAGGTTTTGGAAGAGGAAAGTCTACTTCCTGCATCTGAGCAAAGTCTAGGGGATTCTTTGTGGAGTCCATACTGGATCTAGTGTTAGGCTTTAGAACCATAGGTTTTAAATTCTTGAAAGAAGTCTCTCCAACCTTATTTCTCCCTACTGGCTTGAGCTCCATGTTGATTGGTTCAATCTTTGTGCTAAATTTCACAGATGTTGATTTATTTTGTGTAGACCCAAACACCAATTGTAACCTTTCATCAATTTTCCTCCATTGTTCTTTCATTTGTATTTCAGCTGCTGCTAGCTGAATCAAATCAATTCCATCAGGTTTTCCCTTGATTTGAATGATTGGAGAGGTAGTGATGGCAGGAACTAGCACTTTAGATATCTGAATCTTTGTAGAGGGCTCTCCTTCCCCTTCCCTTTTATTCTCCCCCTTTTTGTTATCATCAAGGAGAGGGGTCAAGCCTTGTGCTTTTGCCAGCTGCATTAGGAGATTGGTTTGAGATTGTTGGTTGAGAAGAAGGGTGGCCACAGAGTCTTCAATTCCTTGAACTCTGTCTTCCAACTTGGCCAGCCTTTGTTCAGTAACTGATTCCTTTTTCAATCTCGAAACCAAGTCCTGCAAAGTACCATAGGGCATGACTGAATCCAACTTTTCTGAAGTGAAGGATTTCAAGTCAGCAATATCTTTCCTGAGATCATCTAGACTCATATTTTGCTTTACTTTCTGCAACTTCATGAGATGCAGTGAGTCCAGGTGAGCTTGGAGGATAGCCTTGATATTTGCATTTGAAGTGTTCTGAATGGCCTTTTGAATAGTGATGATTTGTTTGACCAAGTGGACATTGAATTCACCTGTTCTATGCTCCTTAGTCAAGGCCCATTCAGGTAGATTAGGAATGGAACTAGGGTCTACATCTCCCCCTATGTTCATGCTTCCATCAGAAGAAATAGAGTCATCATCATCAGAATTTACTCCAAATTCTTCAGATGGCTCACCAGCTGTAGAAGGCATCCTGTTAATAGCAGCTTTATCCCTTTGAAGAGATTCTGTTGAGTGCACTAGATGTAGTGTCCTTTCTGCCTCCTCATTGCCCTGAGCAGCCAACATTTGAAAGGCTGTCACAGGATGAGTAAAAGTGTCAGCATCCAAGGAAATGTTATCAATTACAGCTTTGTAATGTTGCTGAAATTGTCTTTCCTTTTCAGCATCATCCACAATCATTGACTCATGAGCAATGGCTGGTTCCACCCTTGTATCAACTGTACCTGCTTTTCTCTCTTTTTCTCTATGTTCTTGCATCAGGGGCTCCCCCTGGCTCACACATCTCACTCCCTCACCTTCACCTTCTAAGGTGGTACTCCACTCACTGACTTTTGCCATGCTGGAAGAAATAGCATGCATTTTTGTGCTCTCAATCTCTCCTTTTGCCTGGGAGCAACCCAGCCTCTCACTCAAATTTTCACTCCCTGCCCTCAATCCTAAAAGTGATTGCACAGTATTCATGTCTTCTACACTTGGAATCATTTCAGTTATTTGTGTAGAGACTATCAACGGATGTGGAATATCCGTTGAAGTTGAAACTGTTGTTATCAACGGATAACTGCTGTTAAGCTTATCCGTTGAAGAGCAACCACTTGTCAACGGATGAGTGATATCCGTTGAAGAAGGAAAAGAAGATGAAATTGAAAGTGATATAACTGTTGAATCTGTATAGATTGATTTGATATGTGTTGATACAGATCCTTCAATTATATCTGAAAGAATTTGCGGGTGATCCAACAAGTCATCTAAAAGATGATGATCACCTGTATTTGAGTGGGGCTCCTCCCTGAGTTGTAAAGAGGGAGAATCAGGAATTGATGGGAATAACATATCCACATCCAGAGATGGTGAAGAAGTATTTGGTGATTGATGTGTAGTTATTGTGAGAGAATGGGGCTGTGACTCCACATTTATTGGAGTCACATCAAACTGAGTTTGAGAAGGCACAGAAACAGATGGATGTATCTGTGCAGTGTGTGTACCCTGTGTAGAAGATTGGGTTCTAGCCTTCTTCCTTCTAATAAAAGCTTTTGTAGGTGAGTGTTTGGCTTTAGTGTCCCTCCCTCTTTTGTTCTGTGTTCCTGGTTGGGAACTCTTTTCAATAGTAACATCCTTTTGGGAGGATGCTACTAGGGATGTGCTAGAAACCTTTTCAACCACCACAGCTTTTTGAGAAACTGGGGCTTGGCTAGCTTGGGAAGCACTCAACTCTCCTTCCTTATCCTGGGGGTTTCTTTGATGTTCACCCCTCCCCTCACCACTCACACCCTGTTCACTTCCCTCAGGGTTAATGGTTGTTGTTACAACTGTTGTCTTTTGAGAAACAACAGAGGTGGTTTTCTTTGTCTTGGATTTTGAAAGTTTAGATTTGGTGACCTTGGTAGAAATCTGTTGGGGCATTGACACAGATTTCATGGCCACACTAGAAGATAAAGAAATAGAGGGGTTTGAAGAAGTAGGAGTTGTAGAAGCAATTACCTCACCTACCTGGGGTGCATTCATGATTGGTAAATATACCAATTGCACACTGCTGTTGAGATCCATTCTCAATAAGTCTGCAAGAACTCTTTTCTCTTGTGCCCAGCACTTGAGTTTATTATTCTCATTGATAATGACTAAACCTTCAGCAACATGGTTAGCCAATAACATAAAGAATCTAGCATAATAGATGTTATTAGGTCTATTAGCTTTGTTACCTAATCTAGTACCTAATTCTAGCATCACATAGTTGCTAAAGTTAAAGTACCTATCAGAAACAAGCATATAGAACATATTAACAAGAGATGAAGTTATGGCATCAAAATTACTAATTTTCCCAGAGAAAACCTTTATGAAGGCATCCCCAAGAAAACTCCATTCTTTCCTAAGGCCTTTTCGTCTAATACCCCCTAAATTAGCAGAGTTAAGAGAGTAACCTATGGAATCTAACATGCTGGATACATCACTATCAGTGTGTGGTGTCATGGCATTGTTCTCAGGTAATTTAAAACATGCTTGTAAGTCATCACAGTTAATACAGTGATTTTTACCTTTGAGAGTGAAGGAGATAGTCATATCCATGGAGTTGAACTCAGCAGTTGTCCAAATCTCCTCAACTACTTCACAGAAAATCGTTGGGGCTTCCAGCATTGCATAGCTAAGTTTACAGTTTTTGATGAAGTCCATCATTTTGTGATAATCTGAGTGGGCTTCATTCTTTTCTACCAGAGCTATGAAATTGTTCTTCTCGTAGATGAACCCAGATTGAGACATAATCTTCACGACTGGTGCCATTGTTGTGAGTAGAAATTGCAGAGAATAACTTGAAGGTTTTGCAGAGAGAAAATGGTAAATGCTTGAAATTCTAAGAAAGCGTAAAGTAATAATGAACAATCAGAAGGGCTTATATGCTTTCAAAGAAAAAGAAATAAATAAAGGATTAATCAATAAATAGGTGTTAGTGAATTTCAGCCGTTTAAGAATAAACTGTAAGTATTCTAATAACTACCTTTAAAGCCAATACATACAGATGTATGTATGGTATCAACGGTTAAGAAAATAGAATCAACGGCTGTGGAACACCTCAAACGTCTGATGTGACATTTCAACGGATAATGTAAATTGTCATCCGTTGAAAGGTACTTCAGCTTTATCCGTTGACGGATAAAAGTTCCAGAGATATACTTGTCTTTCAACGGATAATGAATATCCGTTGATAGAGCAATTTTGACTTTCAACGGATAGGGAACATCCGTTGATGGAATAAACTTTGTTAAAAGTCAAATTTGTTCTAGCAACTAATATATTTCAGGCTTCACATCAAATTGCAAAGAAGACATGAATTTTAAGAGTAATTAAGCATACCTAGCTCACTTACCAATCTTGTGAATGTTGATTCATCAAGTGGCTTGGTAAATATGTCAGCAATTTGTTGTTCACTTGGAACAAAATGTAGTTCCACTGTACCATTCATGACATGCTCCCTGATGAAGTGGTACTTAATATCAATGTGCTTGGTCCTTGAGTGCTGCACAGGATTCTCTGTTATGGCTATGGCACTTGTGTTGTCACAAAAGATAGGTATTCTATCAACATGAAGTCCATAATCAAGGAGTTGATTCCTCATCCATAACATTTGAGAACAGCAACTTCCAGCAGCAATGTATTCAGCCTCAGCTGTAGAAGTAGAGACTGAATTTTGCTTTTTGCTAAACCATGATACAAGCTTGTTTCCCAGGAATTGGCAGGAGCCTGTTGTACTTTTCCTGTCTATTTTGCAACCTGCATAGTCTGCATCTGAATAACCAATTAGATCAAAGCCAGATTCTCTAGGATACCAAATTCCTAAATTTGGTGTACCCTTGAGATATCTGAAAATTCTCTTGATAGCAATTAAGTGAGACTCCCTAGGATCAGCTTGAAATCTAGCACACAGACATGTAGCAAACATTATATCTGGTCTGCTAGCAGTTAAATATAAAAGTGAACCAACCATGCCTCTATAACTTGTAATGTCCACAGACCTTTCAGTCTTATTTAATTCAAGTTTGGTGGCAGTGGCCATGGGAGTTTTTGCAGATGAACATTCCATTAAGTCAAACTTCTTTAAAAGATCATAAATATATTTAGTTTGACTAATGAAAATTCCATTACTAACTTGTTTAATTTGTAAACCAAGAAAATAGGTTAATTCTCCCATTAGGCTCATTTCATAATTACTTTGCATTAGCTTAGCAAACTTTTTACAAAGTTTATTATCTTTAGAACCAAATATTATGTCATCTACATAAATTTGAACAAGTATACTAGAGCCATTAACATTTCTAAAGAAGAGAGTTTTATCAACAGTACCTCTAGTGAAGTGATTCTCCAAAAGAAATTTTGATAATGTTTCATACCAGGCTCTAGGTGCTTGCTTCAGTCCATAGAGTGCTTTCAACAGATAATACACATAGTCTGGAAAATTTGGATCTTCAAATCCTGGAGGTTGACTTACATAGACTTCTTCCTCTAATTTCCCATTTAGAAATGCACTCTTGACATCCATTTGATAGACTTTGAAATTGGCATGGGCTGCATAGGCTAGAAAGATTCTGATAGCTTCAAGTCTTGCAACAGGAGCATATGTCTCATCAAAATCTATTCCCTCTTGCTGAGAATAGCCTTTAGCAACCAATCTGGCTTTATTCCTTATGATAATGCCATTTTCATCCATCTTATTTCTGAATACCCATTTTGTATCAATAGGACTCTTGTTCTTTGGTTTGGGTACCAGCTTCCAAACTTGGTTTCTCTCAAATTGGTTTAGCTCTTCCTGCATAGCTAATATCCAATCTGGATCCAATAAGGCTTCTTCCACTTTCTTAGGTTCCTCCTGAGATAGAAAACTACTATACAGACATTCATCTTGAGTAGCTCTTCTTATTTGCACTTTAGATGATGCATCACCAATGATCAGTTCAAAGGGATGATTCTTGGTCCATTTCCTTTGAGGTGGAAGATGAGCTCTAGATGAGGTGATCTCAGTATTGTCATGATGTGAGATAGAGTTTTGATTAGTTGAAACTCCCCCTGAGTTGTTGGTCCTTTGCAGGGAACTTGGAGTTCCATCATTTAATGATGTAAATTGATTATCAGTTGATGAGCTATGATCAACGGATGCTTCATTAAGTACTTCAACGGATGATGCACAATGTCTTTCAACGGATGCTGAATTTTGTGCATTATCCAGGAGCAAATTTTGTATTCCTTTTGAAGTGTCGTCTCCATCAATCTCTTCTTCACTATCATCACAATATATTTCAATATTGTCAAATTTGAGTCTCTCATATTGTTCCTCATCTGTTAGTCCATCAATCTTTTTATCATCAAACACAACATGCACAGATTCCATAACAATGTTGGTTCTTAGATTGTAGACCCTATAAGATTTTCCAGCTGAATAACCAACAAATATTCCTTCATCAGCCTTTGCATCAAACTTCCCTTTATGGTCAGATTGATTCCTCAGTATAAAACATTTACATCCAAAGACATGAAGAAAGTTTAGAGTTGGTTTTCTTTTCTTGAACAACTGATAAGGAGTCATGCCTTTAGCTTGATTGATCAAAGAAATATTTTGAGTGAAACAGGCACAATTAACAGCTTCAGCCCAAAAATATGTTGGTAACTTTGATTCTTCAAGCATTGTTCTGGCAGCCTCAATTAAAGATCTGTTCTTTCTTTCAACTACCCCATTTTGCTGAGGTGTTCTTGGAGCTGAGAACTCATGCATGATTCCATTTTCTTCACAGAACAGCCTTAATGTCAAATTCTTGAACTCAGTTCCATTGTCACTCCTGATGTTTCTTACCTTCAAGTCAGGATGATTATTGACTTGCCTGATGTGATCGATAATGATTTCACTTGCTTCATCCTTTGATCCAAGAAAACAGACCCATGAGAACTTTGAGAAATCATCTACAATCACTAAGCAATATCTTTTTCTTGCTATTGACAATACATTTACTGGTCCAAACAAATCCATATGTAGCAGCTGTAATGGTTCATTAATTGTTGTTTCAAGCTTCTTCTGAAATGATGCTTTCCTTTGTTTGCCTTTCTGACAAGCATCACACAGACCATCCCTTGAGAATTCAACAAGAGGAATTCCTCTTACTAAGTCCTTTTTGACTAGATCATTCATTGTCTTGAAATTCAAATGGGATAGCTTCTTGTGCCATAGCCAACTCTCAACTGAACTTGCTTTGCTGAAGAGACAAGTAATAGATTCTGCATCTGTAGAGTTGAAGTCAGCTAAGTACACATTTCCTTTTCTAACTCCAGTTAGAACCACTTTGTTGTCTTTCTTACTAGTGACAACACAGGCTTCAGAATTGAAGGAAACTGTATTCCCTCTATCACATAGTTGACTGATGCTCAGTAAGTTGTGCTTGAGACCATCAACTAATGCAACTTCTTCAATGATGACATTCCTTGTTGAAATCAAGCCATATCCCATAGTAAACCCTTTGCTGTCATCTCCAAAGGTTATGCTGGGGCCAGCTCTCTCTTTAAACTCTGTGAGCAGGGAGAAATCTCCAGTCATGTGTCTTGAACAGCCACTGTCCAAGTACCATAGATTTCTTCTATTTTCCTGCACACCACAAAATCAATCAATTTGATTTTGGTACCCAAGTTTCCTTGGGTCCATTCTTGTTAGCCTTTCTCCTAGACTTCATTCCTCCTGCATCTTTAGACTTAGGTGAGTTTGAGTCAACCTTGGTCTTAGATGTGGTTGGTTGAGGTGTAGGGTTAGTCACAACATTATCCAGCACATTTATAGAATTATTAGGCATGGATTGTGCATACATGTTATTCCACATTGGCATATTGTATGGCAATTGAGGCATACTGAATGCAGCAAGATAAGGATTGTTAAAATATGGCATGTTTGCAAAATGTGCATAAGGATTTTGTTGAGACATAACAGGCATAGCATGTAGAGGTGATACAGACATGTTAGGCATGGAAGAGGGTACAGTTATGGGAGATTTCTTAATAGATTTACAATTAGCAGATAGATGATTAACACTACTACAATGCACACAGCTTTTTCTAGGAGCATACTTATCAGGTGTGTAATTGTTATGTTTGTTAACTCCTACCTTCCCATTTCTGTTGGATTTCCTTTTGGATTCCTTTTTATCCTCAACCATCTTGAGCCTATTGTTTAACTGTTCTAAGGTCATGTGCCCTACATTCACCTTTCTGACATCTTTGGATGTGCTTGCTTCTTCTTTGACAAAGTTCTTTGAAGTTGAACCAAACTTTTTGTTGAGTTTCTTTAGATTTTCTCTTTTAGAAACATCTGCCTGTTTTAATTGAGGAACCTTCAACGGATGTTCCTTTTCTTCCTTCAACGGATAACTTTCATCATCCGTTGATTCCACATCCGTTGACAGTCCATCAATTAATTCCAGTTTCTTTTTATTTTTATCCCAGGCAGTTTCACAGAATGATTCAATTCCTTGGACTTTGGCAATTTGAGCACTTACATCCCTAGATGTTTTCCAGGCTTTAATCACCTCTTGCTCTTTCTCTAATTGATTGGAAAGTATTTCTACTTTCTTAACAGATTCAGCTAGTTCATTCTCAACAGATATACAATGCAATTTGGTTTTCTCTAGGTCAATCAACTTATTTTCTAACACAGTATTTCTATTGCTTAAAAACAGATTGTTCTCTTTGATCCTACTATTTTCTTTAGCAAGAGATTTAAGAGACACACGCAAATGATACAATTCAGTAGACATGTCATTGAAAGCATCATTGCACTCTTCTTTAGTAAGCTGTGTTAAATCAGTAGTGATTACCTGATTGCTTGATGAACTAACTTCGTTTTCTTCAGAATCAGCCATGAGAGCAAGGTTGACATAATCCACATCTTCATCCTCTTCATCTCCATCAGCTGCCCAGTCCTTTTCTTGAGTAATGAAAGCCCTTTCCTTCTGTTTGAGTAGATCAAAATATTTCTTTTTGTAATCTACTTGTTCAAATTTCTTCTTTTCAGAGGTTGGCTTTCTGCACTCACTTGCAAAGTGTCCACTTATACCACAATTAAAACACTTGAACTTGGATTTGTCCACCATGTTCTTATAGGGTTTAGTGGCTCTAGTGTTTTTCCTGAACTTCATCTTTGCAAATCTCCTGGACAGAAATGCAAGATGCTCATCAATACCATCAGAGTCATCTTGACTGGAGTTGTCTTCATTTTCAGCAACTTGCCCTTTACCCTTGTCTGATTCTGGATTTCTTACACCATCTTTGGAGCTTGATGTAGATCTCACAGTTTCTTTTCTGCATTCTTTCTCATTTTCAGCTACCAATGCAACTGAACCTCCTTTCTTTCTCCCCCTCTCCAATACCTCATCCTGTTCCAACTCTAGTTCATAAGTCTTCAAGATTCCATATAATCTTTCAAGAGTAAAGTCCTTATAATCCTGAGAGTTTCTTAAGGAAACAGTCATGGGTTTCCATTCCTTTGGTAAGGATCTCAAAAATTTAAGATTTGAATCCTTCACCTGGTACACTCTACCATACAGCTTCAGTCCATTCAACAGCTTTTGGAATCTATTAAATGTGTCATTTAAAGATTCATTCTCTTCAAAATGAAAGTACTCATACTGTTGAATGAGAAGCTGCATTTTGTTCTCTTTTACTTGTTCTGTACCTTCACACAGCAGCTGAACTGTGTCCCAAACCTCTTTGGCAGTTGAACAATTTATCACATTATCAAACATGTCCTTGTCAAGACCATTAAACAAAATGTTCATAGCCTTCTTATCCTTGTGGACTTCTTCTGTGTCTTCCATTGTCCATTCTGCTCTAGGTTTTGGAATGGATTGACCAACAGCAATTGTGGCCGTAGCAACTGTGGCTACTTTGTGGGGAATGTGAGGACCATTCTCAATGCAGTTTACATAACCTTCATCTTGGGAGAGTAGATGAAGGTGCATTTTCACCTTCCAGTGGTGATAACTGTCTTTGTCAAGAACTGGGATCTTTACTCCAATATCCTTCTTACTCATCTTTGTTAGATTCCAAGATCTTTAAACTCTTTGTGTGTCAAGAGCCTGCTCTGATACCAATTGTTATTCCTAGAGGACTAACAATGAGATTTACAGAAGGGGGGTTGAATGTAAATCTCAAAACTTTTTCAGGTTTTGAGAAGTTTATTAAAGCAGTGTGTTCTAGATGAACAAGTGTATGAATTGCTTTGAGCTAATGCAGACAGATATATATTCAAACACAAAATGTAAAGAACACAACAAACTTTAAAAACTTTTCTGGTGGATTTGTTGTTCCACCAGAGATGGTATATTAGAAAATCTGTGTTCAACAATGTTGATCACAGCTGCATCCTAGTACAAACTAGATGAATTTTCTCTCAAGATATTTCTTAACAGCTCTGGAAAATCTCTCTCTAATTACTAGCTTCTTCTTGGTTTATATATTACCAAGTGTACAAGTGAAAAACAATATAAAATTACAATAGTAAAATAAGTTCTTCACTTGCTTCTTTTCCTGTTCAATCAAGTACTTTGTTGACTATTGCATCTTTGTACTAAAGAAGAACGGCTGCTTTTTCTGTTGATCCTGAAATTCGGCTACCACATCTCACTTTTCTCTGTCAACCCATGTGCCTCTGTTTGTAGGTACAACTACCACTTATCAACGGCTAATTAGCAGAACATCCGTTGAAGCTTTCATCCGTTGATGACTTCATCCGTTGAAGGATGTTATCCGTTGAAGCTTTCATCCGTTGATGCTCTCATCCGTTGAAGGATGTTATCCGTTGAAGCTTTTAGAGACATCCGTTGAAGCTTAGCTTCTCATCCGTTGAAGGTCTTTAAGTCATCCGTTGATACCACTTCATTTATACAAAATTACAAGGCATGAAATATTTACAATTGGCCTTCCTATCTGTATATCATCTAGTAGTCAACATGACTCATAGTTTCTCTCAACTTCTAAGAATTACATTTTAAATACAGAGACTGAAATATGCTACAATACTAGACTTATTTCTAAGTAAAGCTACACCATCAACGGATAGCCAAAGTGGTCTTATCCGTTGAGGCTACAGACACTAAATTTCTACTTAAGTGTTTTGTTAAACATATCATCAAACTAATGCACATATATTCCTAACAATATATATATATATATATATATCTGTTGGATAAGTTCAATCCACCAGAAAGTTTTTAAATACTTGTGTTTTAATTACTATGTGTTTGTGTTAGATATATTTATGATGTCATGACTAATAATGATTTGTGTTTAGTTTTCAGATCTTGACTAATAGGACAAATCAGGACTTAATTGGAAATCAGTACTTATACTGAAGTCAGAACTTAAGTTATCAAAACTTAAGTTATCAGAAGATAATCAGATAAGGAAGGCGGCTGATTGAAAGGAAAGAAGATCAAGACTAAAACAAGAAGAGATATACATGGTGAAGAATTCTATGAAGAATAGAAGACTTGAGGAAAAGATAACTAATTGATATATTTTAGGATACAGAATCATATTCGATATCAATTAGAAGATTATCTTGTAACTGTGTGTCTATATAAACACAGCATAGGGTTTACACTATATGTGTTATCATTATCGAGAATATTATTCTTTGTAACCCTAGCAGCTCTCGTGATATTTGTTCATCACTGAGAGAGAACGGTTCCATTGCAATACTGTTTTATTAATAAGATTATTCTGTGTTACATACTTGTATTCTTAATTCGATTTGATTGTACTATATACTGTATTCAACCCCCTTCTACAGTGTGTGTGTGTGTGTGACCTAACAAGTGGTATCAGAGTCTATCTGTTAACACATATACAGTAAAGAGCCAAAACAATCATGTCCGAAGAAGAACAAACTCCAACCAAGCCCACCAAAACTGAAGAAACTCCAAAGACTCAAATCCACAGTCGATATGAGACTATTAGGGTTCCCATGCTGAGACCTTCTGAGTATCCCATATGGAAAGTGAGGATGACTATGTTTCTGGAAGCTACAGATCCAGAATACCTTGACAGAATTAAAGAAGGACCACATAAGCCAACCAAGCTCTCTGTTGTAGTTGCAGATCAGCCAGCAAAGATCATACCAAAGGAGAAAAGTGAATATACAGTTGAAAATATCTCATTTATTACCAAGGATGCAAAGGTAAGGCATTTGTTGCATAGTTCCATTGATAATGTCATGTCAAACAGGGTAATCAACTGCAAGACTGCAAAGGAGATATAGGATGCCTTGGAGACAAGATGCCAGGGAACTGATGCAATTAAGAAGAACATGAGGACTATACTCACTCAAGAGTATGAGCACTTTGACTCAAAACCTGATGAGTCATTAACTGGTTTATATGACAGATTTGTCAAACTCTTGAATGATATGTCACTGGTGGATAAGGAATATGATCTTGAAGATACTAATCTTAAATTTCTTTTAGCTCTTCCTGAAAGTTGAGATTTGAAGGCAACCACTATAAGAGATAAATATGCTCTTGACGAAACTACTCTTGATGAAATTTATGGTATGCTCAAAACTCATGCACTTGAGATGGATTAAAGAAGCAAGAGATATGGGAGAAAGTCAAGAACAGTTGCTCTTAAGGCTGGGGAGGAATCCCCCAAAGTGGATGTCTCAAAGAAAGGCAAAGGAAAGGCTCTCATCACAAAGTCTGATACTGAGTCATCAAGTTCTAATAATGATGAGGATTCAGAAACTGAAAGTTTATCTGAGATGGATGCTGATGAAGAGATGATGAGATTGTGTGCTCTTATGGTGAAGGGTATCACAAAGATAGCCTACAGGAAATTCAGAAGGGGAAAGAAGTTTTTCAGGAAAAGTGGAAGTTCTGATAAGAAGGGATTCAGAAAATCTGAAGGCAAAGCAGGAAAGTCTGACAAAGGAGATTACTCAAATGTTAAATGCTATAATTGTGGTGAGAAAGGCCACATATCTCCTGATTGCAATAAAGGAAAAGGTGACAAAGGTAAGGCACTTATCACAAAGAAGAAAAGCTGGACAGACACTTCAGATTCTGAAGATGAGGTGAACTATGCCTTGATGGCAAATGATGATAGCAATTCTGATGCTGCTGAGTTAAAGGTACCTCAAACAACTTATGCTTTTCATACTGATGATATTACTGAGTTGAGATCTTATCTTAAAACCATGTTCATTAGCTATAGAGATCAGACTTTAACATGTGATAGGTTAACTTCTGAAAATCTGGCTTTTAAGAAAAGGAATGACTATTTAGAAAAGGAGTTAGTTATGTTCCATCAAACTCAGAAATAAAGAGATGATGCTTTTTATGTTAGAGATGAAGTGTTAAAATTGAATCAATCTCTAAAAACTGAGTTAGAAAAGGAAAGAGAGATTATCAGGACTTGAACTAACTCTGGCAGAATAACTTAGAATTTACTAAGTAGTGGAAACTGGAAAGAGGGCTTAGGTTATGGAGATGATAAAAGTGAAACAGGAAGTGAACAAATTAAGCCAATTATTGTTAAACAAACTAATAAGACAAAGGTAAATCATGTTAAATTTGTAGCTAAAATTGTAAAGTCTGATTCTGAAAAGATGGAAGATATTGAGACAGAAGTTAAGGCAGAATCAACTTCTGACAAATCAAAACAGGATAAGCCAACTGAAGTCAACATAGGCTTAATGACTAAGAAGAAGCTTAAGTATAAGCTGAAAGAGATTAAGAATGTAAACAAGGTAAAGCCACCTAGGAAAAATAGGAATGGAAAGGAAGGTGTGAATAAAAGCAATAATTATAAGCCTGTTCCTAATGCTCCTAGAAAGAAATGTTATAACTGTGGAAATTCTAACCATCTGGCTTCTTTTTGCAAGAAGAATCAGAATATAAACTCCTTACCTTCTAAGTCAGGAGTTAAGAGTCATTCTGTTAGGTTTAAGCCACAAAATCCTTGTTTTCATTGTGGTAGTATATGGCATTCCATTTATACTTGTAAGGAATATCATAGTTTGTACTATGATTATTATCAAATAAAACCTTCTTTAAAGAAAGTTGCTATAATTCCTTATAGTGTAAGTTCTGATGCAAAATCTGATACTGTAAATTCTGATAAATAGCATGTTAGCATAAACTTTGAAATTAAATCCGCTGCAAATACTGACAAACTTAATAAGGCCAAAGGATCCAAGCAAGTTTGGGTCCTTAAAACTAATCAGTAGTGGTTTTTGTAATTGCAGGGCAACAAGAAAAACATCCTAGTTCTTGATAGTGGATGTTCAGGACATATGACTGGAAATAAAGCCCTGCTATCAGACTTTGTGGAGAAAGCTGGCCCAGGAGTTTCTTATGGAGATGGCAACATGGGAAAAACTCTGGGATATGGCAATATCAATCTTGGAAATGTCATCATTGAAAAGGTAGCTCTAGTCTCAGGACTTAAACATAATCTGTTGAGTGTTAGTCAAATCTGTGACAGAGGTTATCATGCGGATTTCTTTGAAAAACACTGTGAAGTTGTAAGCAAATCTACAGGCAAAGTTGTTCTGAAGGGATACAGGCATGGTAACATTTAGAGCATCAATTGAAGAAAGCTGGGATTGGCACAAGAAACTCTCTCATTTAAATTTTAACAATATAAATGAACTAGTCAAGAAAGATCTTGTGAGAGGACTGCCAAAATCAGTATTTGCTTCTGATGGCCTTTGTGATTCATGTTAAAAGGCAAAACAAAGAAAGTCTTCATTCAAGAGCAAGACTGAATCTTCAATTCTTGAGCCTTATCACCTACTACATGTTGATCTATTTGGTCCAGTGAATGTCATGTCTGTTGCAAAGAAGAAATATGCTATGGTCATAGTAGATGAGTTTACAAGATACAAATGGGTGTATTTCTTGCACACAAAAAGTAAAACTGCATCTATCTTGATTGATCATGTCAAACAACTGGATAAATTGGTCAAAGACTCTGTGAAAATCATAAGAAGTGATAATGGTACTGAGTTCAAGAATTTGATCATGGAAGAGTTCTGCAAAGACCATAGAATAAAGCAGGAATTCTCTGCTCCTGGAACTCCACAGCAAAATGGAGTTGTTGAAAGAAAGAATAGAACTCTTATTGAAGCTGCACGAACTATGCTTGATGAAGAAAAGTTATCAACCTACTTTTGGGTTGAAGCTGTGCAGACTGCTTGTTTTACTCAGAATGCAACACTTATCAACAAGCATGGAAAGACACCATATGAGATGGTGAAGAAAAAGAAGCCAAATCTGAAGTACTTTCATGTATTTGGATGCAAGTGTTTTATTCTTAAAACTCATCCTGAACAGCTATCCAAATTTGATCTAAAAGTTGATGAAGGAATTTTTGTTGGATATCCACTTTCCACAAAAGCCTTCAGAGTCTACAATTTAAGAACAAGGGTTGTCATGGAATCTATCAATGTCTCTTTTGATGATAAGAAGATTACTGTACTTGAAGATTTCAATGATCATGATCAGCTGAGATTTGAGAATGAAGTTTTAAATTCTGATTCTGTAAATTCTGATAGTCTAAATCCTGATACTGCAAACTCTGATGGGTTAAACTCTGATATTATTGAAACTGTGGTGACTACGTCAAAGGAAAATGCACCTGTGCAGGGGGAGCATATTGAAGATCCAACCACATCTCAAGAAGCATCAGAACCTAGAACAGGCTCTTCAAGTTCTGATTCATCAAGTTCTGATAGGCCAAGTTCTGATAATTCTGGAAACTCAAATTCTGAAGAATCCAACTCAGAGAGCTTAATTTCAGGGGGAGCATCAGAAAATGTTGATGGAGACAGCATGGATAATGGAGGAGCATCCAGTTCTAGAGATAACCTTCCATCTGCAAGGAAGTGGACTAAAGCACATACACCTGACTTGATTATTGGAGATCCTGAAGCATATATTAGAACTAGAACAACAACATCAAATGAATGTTTCTATCATTCTTCTCTTTCTCAGGATGAACCAAAGAAAGTGGAAGAAGCTCTTCAAGATGCTGATTATGTGCAAGCAATGCAGAAAGAGTTAAATGAATTTGAAAGAAATAAAGTCTGGACCCTAGTGCCAAGACCAAAGCACAGATCAGTTGTTGGTACAAAATGGGTGTTCAGAAACAAAACTGATAGTGATTGTTGTGAACTTGATGATTTCATTAACAAAACACCTTAGTAGATTTTACTAAGTGAAAAATGTAGCACTCGACGAATAATGATTATAGTCCCGACGGATGACTCTATATAGTCCCGATGGATGATAATTTACTATCCATCGAGTGAGTATCTTGTGTAACAATAAGTCTGTAGCACATTTCTGCATACACATTGTTCAGATTCTGTAAGTACTACTCAAGTCATGTTGACTTTAACTAGATATACAGAATAGGATGATTAACTATACATAGATGATGTCTTGTAATTCTGTATAAATGAAATGAAGTCAAGTGCCAGATAGTTACCCGACGGATAAACAACAATGCCACTCGACGGATGATCAACTAGGCAACCCAACGGATGATCATGTACCCGACAGATAATCAATTCAAACATCAATTGACAGTGACAACACAGTCACATGCGTCGAGTGTATGCAAATGGAATGTGGAAGCCTATTCAACTGGGTTTTAGATAACAAAGCTATTATGAAGATATTCAAAGATGCTAGAAAAGAGTAATGAAGCAACATAGTATTAGACTAGATAGTTTTTGTCTTATTATCTTGTCTTATTACTTTGTAATCTTTGTGTTATATAAACCAAGAAGTAGCAAATAGAACAACATGAACTAAATAACAAACAGAGAAACATTTGTAAGCTGTAATCTTAGCATTTCTCTGCAATCTTAGTTGTTAAAATTTGTAAGCAGCTGTGAGCTAACTGCTACACAGAGTTCTCTTGATATATTATATATCTCTGGTGGATACATTCAAATCCACCAGAAAGTTTTTAAAGACTTGTGTTTTTAATTACTTGTGTTTTGATTCATTTCAAGTTATTATTCCTCACTCTGCAAATCAGTTCACACTGATATATATATGTATATATATATATTTAAGTTAGAACACCTTTATCTGTGAAAAAGTTTCAAGAATTCCATTCAACCCCCTTCTATAATTCTTGTTGCATTGTTAGGGACTAACAATTGGTATCAGAGCAAGCTCTTGATAAACAAAGAGTTTAAAGATCACAACAAAACAACAAGATGAATAAGAAGGATGTTGGAGTCAAGATTCATTTTCTAGATAAAGATAATTACCATCACTGGAAGGTAAAAATGCATCTTCTTTCACTTTCTCAAGATGAGGCCTATGTAGATTACATAGAAAGAGGCCCTCATGTACCAATGAGAGCTACAACTGGAAATGAGCCATCTGTCCTGTGGCGCCCTCCAAACCCGGGTCAGAAGTTTGGGGTCCACAACACATACGCAATATAGAAACCTGTATAAGAAATATTATTTGCAATGACCCTGCCTTACATAACCACGAATTGCAACAGGTTAAAGTATAAAAATAAGCCACAGCCTTAACTTTTATTACAATGTACCAAATCCCAACTAATTTAACTTACAACTGATAATGAAATTATTCTTACAATCTTACTATCTCACTACCGTATGAAGGTCCTGCTAGCTCGATTCAACTCAAACTGGAACCCTAACCCGCGCTTTGGACTGAGGAACTTCACTATCATCCATATCCTTTTTAACTGTAGAATACATAAAAAGATTCGTAAGAGTGAGCTAACTAGCTCAGCAAGTCATAATGACAATAATTGAGGTTAATCAATGATCCAACGAGATGATTCAAAGGAATCAAGTTTATTGCTAAACAATCATTAGAATTGGATATTCATTTTAAGTTTTAAAACCAAGGTTAGGCTGCTGATCAGTCACGCACTAACCCCGATCAAAGCACACAGCACTGCTCTAATTACTGGATCCAAGGCACACGTTGGCCTAACTTGACCATTGATATGGTCTGACCATGAATCTGGTCCATATATAAAAATACTATCCAATTCTAAAGCAGTTCAATATGACAAATAATATAATTTGATAAAACAAGATCATAATCAATGATGGTTAATCACTTGAATAAAAACGTGAGGAAACTCATGGATATCACAAGGGTATATCAGGGTATTGTATAAGAAACGGTTTTTAGTCTGTAAAAGGATTAGGTGTTGGACAAATAATGATTTTTCAAGGTATAGTTCTTTGATGTTATAAAGAATGGTTGGAGTATAAAAGTTTCTGTGTTTTCAAACAATTTTGCTCCAGTTTTTGGTGTTTGGCAGTTATGCATTTGGGGAGTAGTATCATATTTGTGTGGTTTGGTGTCTGAGGATCAACAAAGGATGGTTTATAAAGAATAGGGCTTACGGCTCAAGATCAAGAAAGATCAGGGTTTCGGGTAAATAGTTTAAAGCATTTGCAATATAAAACAGGAGTTATTTTGAATAATAGTGACATGTTATGAAATAGTTCGAAAATATTTATGATATATCTTGAAGAAAAGTTCAGAAATACTTGTCTTACAGAGCTTTATAACTATTACTGATCAACTCTGAGCCGACTCTGTCGCTCAGGCTTTAACGTCCAACCACTAGATCCCATTGGATTCGACTTCGACACTCAGGTTTTTCTGTTAAAACTCTATTGAGCTCGTCGACTGACCACTAGGTTATCTCTAGTCCATTGTCCACTTTCGGTTTTCCGACTAGAACCTACAGGGTTGAAATACTCTATGTTAGATACCCAGTTATGCTTGGCATATCCTCACTAACAACCTACCCATACAATAGCATATTCTGACTCATAATTATTCATATTATAATACCACATACAACAATTAGGGTTCACGTTCTCGAAATCGGTTCAATGTTCGTTTTCAGAAAATACGTATACTCGTCCTTTTACGAAATTAAGGTTACTGAGTTTTGGACAGAACATTCACCACAACATACAATCATGTTTGTAGAAAGTATACGTATATACATTCATTTGACGTCCTGATAATTACTGGATACGCTCCCGCATTTCCATAGTTGATTTCCGGAAATCGGGCAGCGTCTCCTTTGTTTATCAGACTACCCGTCGAAACATCAATCGACGTCAAACCACAAAGTTCACAACAATAACAACTACCATAATTCACCAATGCATTCTAAAATTCCCAATCACCGATATAATTCAATAATCACAACCAATTCAACTATCCTGATACAATATTTACTATTTAACTAATTTGATCCAGAATAAAAACACAACACGAATTTTATTTATTAAAAAAATATTAGGACTCAGAATCGTGTCATCACCATCCACCGTCGACTCACCGAAGTTCACCATCGACGGCGGTAAAATTCACGGGTACCCGATTAATTCGGGTTTCCGACACGAATTTCACCAATTAAATCATTTCGAAGTAATAATAAAAGTTCAAAAATCAAGAATGTTTCATTAAAAAAATTTCCCACAAATTACTCCATAATTCGAACCATTAAAATAAAAATGATCGAATTAATTACACAACACAGCAATAATCCAGACCAACAGTACAGCAACAACACACAGAAACCAATCGGAAAACGGAGCACACAAACCGGAAATCAAGAACACAGACCAGAATCAAGGCTACAAGCAGCAGTGATACACACATATATACGTACACACACATATGTGTGTGTATATATATTTATATCACCACAAACGATTGCAGCAATAGATGGTACAGGTGAGTTCGTCGGAAAGCGGCAGCTTACCGGAAGGTAACAGGCGGCTGGAGCGGTGCCGGAAAAGAAACATAGCCGAACAGCCAAGAAACGGACGGAAACAGAAGAAGAGAAAAGGGGAAGAGAAAAATAAAGCGGGAGAGACATGAGAGATTCATGAGAGATTGAGGAAAGAAGGGGAAGATGGAGGCTTGTATATAATCTGTTGGCTTCCTAATTTCACACCACGTGTCCAATTAAATGGACACGTGTCCCTTTTTCTGACCCATGTTCGCAATATAACGAACCATCGCACAAATAAAATAATCCTGAAAATTTCAAATTAATTTTAAAATATCACAAATAATTCAAGGTTATTAAGAATAAATGTTTCATAATTTTTAAGGTATTTTTGAAACGCAACTCGTACCCGCATTTCACAATTAACGAACCGAGCTGCAGCTAAAACAATTTCAGAAAATCACGAAAATAGTCTTAAAATGTTACAAATATCCCGACGTTTATAAAAACATAAATTTTGAAACTTTTAAACCATTTCTAAAACGCAATTTATACCCGCTTTTTTAACAATTAACGAAATAACGCGTGGATGAAATTAATCCCAAAAATTCCCGAAATAATTTTAAAATTCCCAGAATATTCCCAACTTGAATAAATATGAGTTTCATAATTTTTGAAGAATTCGGGAATTAAATACATATTTTACAAGTAAACACACTCAGAAAATCATTTAAAGATAAATAATTAATAAAATATTGATTTCTAAATTTTATAAAATCCCAAAAATAATTATTAAAATTATAAAATCATAAAACTAATTTTAGAGACAATCCAAATATTTACGGGTTTAAAACTGTAATAAAATCACCTTTAAAAATAAAACAGAACAATATAACTCAATTTTTAACTACACATTCCAATCCTTTACACCAATAAATCACAGATAGATAGTATATATCAACGCGCTGCAGCCAAAACCAAGACTCATATTTTATTTAATAAATACTTCCACAATTACATATTTAAACAATTCAAAAATACACGAGTCGTTATATTCTTCCCCCCTTAAAAAGATTCTGTCCTCAGAATCTGGTGTAACTAAATAAGTGAGGATATTTGTCAAGCATATCTGACTCTAGTTTCCAAGTAGACCCTTCAACTCAAGGATTTCAAACGTACTTACTATAGATATACACTCATTTTCAATGACTCGCCTTTAACGATCAAGAATTTGGATCGATCACTATATGCAAAACAAACTTGGACAAGAGCCCATTGTGTAACACCCCCAGATCCGGGGTCGGGGATCCGGGTCGTCACGGTCTTTCTTTCCACAATATCACTTCACTTAATTAATAATAAATAACCTTATGCTGTGACCCCACACTAACACACACCACAACCCGTTATAGTCTCAGAGATGAAATTGAAATAAGTACAAGTCTTTAAATCCACAATTTAAAAGTTATTACAACCCAAAATGATTACTTGATAATTTACAGTTAATTGCCATTATCTGCCACAAGTTATAATTATACATAATTTGATTCTCAAAAGTAGAGTGCCTGGTCTACCAATAGATCTACCTCTGCAGCTATAGCAGCTACAACATCATCGGGAAGACGCGGGACGCTTCCCACGCGCTTGCGCTGGGTCTGCTGGAGTCTGGCCATCTTTCCTAACTGTTGTTGTGTGATGAAGAAATAAAGCAAGAGTGAGCCTTACAGCTCGCAAGATAATATATAGTGATAACAATAATATAAGTATCTAAATGGATACTTACTAGAATCTTTTATCATGTGTAAGACAATTACTTACTAGATATAAGTAAAAACAAGGGATGAAGTTACCAGATACTACACTACACTTATATCATTTATAAAGCTACTTGAACTACCACTGTTCAAAGTATAATGAGCTTTCAACAGTTCATCACATAGATGAAACTACAAGACAAGATTTGAATAGATTAAATCTTTGAAATATTATTAAAGGAAATGAAGTTATGATATACTTCATTAAGTTCTGATATATATATATATATATATATATCCACATATGCATCTTCTTTATACATTTCCTGAAAACCTCTGTCATGTAAAGTATGAACAGAGTTTGAAACATCCAATGAATTTTGGAAAGGAAAAGAATTTTGGCATAAACCAGGTATCTTGCTGATCAGGCAAAGATACCAATAAGTAACCTTTTCTACTAGTAGATGGACGAATTCCCCACTGGTCATCACCCTGGTCGCAATAGGACCTTATGCTGGACTGCCACTCAGCCACTTATGCATTTGATGGACTCCCACTGAGCCGCTTACACTATCATGGACGCCCACTGAGCCCATGTTGCTTATGCCGACTCAATAGATGGACTTACTTCCCGAACGTTGGGTAAGTAATCAATTCATTTACCAAAACTGCAACCTTGTTGCAAATATAAAATACACCATAGAGCCGGATCCCTCAAGTTTTGAGCGAATATTTAAATCCCCTTTTTAAAAGGAAGATCTTAAATATAAAAATGAGTTTTGGGATCCGCTCTAACTTTTAAAAATCATTTTGAAGACTCGAAAACACTTTAAAGAGTGTTTGGAGTAATGCTGATTTAATGAAGTAAATCAGTCCCAATATATTTAGAAAATGTCTGAATATTATTATTTAAATAATATTCTCATAAAGATAATCCTTATAAAAATAATCGAAGTAGAAGTATTAAAACTTATACTTGAAATGGATATTAAATAATCCAAAGATATACTTATATAAAAGTACTATCTTTATTTGAATAATCGAAAATAAGTTTGATTATTGACACCTTATTCTTTAATAAAATAAAGAATATATTTCAGTAATAAGCGGAGTCATAATACCTCGAATGAATATTATAAATAATATTCATAAAATAAAGGAGTCATACATCCTCGAATGAATATCCAAGTAATATTCAATAATAATATAAAAGAGTCATAAGCCCTCGAATAATATTCGAAATAATATTCAATAAATAATATAAAGTTATCGAATAACCCTTATTCGATTAATAGTTTTGAAAACTATAACCATATATATATATAAATATATATATATATATACATATATACAAAATCTACTCGGGATCCTCGACTCCTGGTTTAAGAAAATGTTTTCACCTTTTGGGTCCCTATAATAAGGGTATATGCAAATTACCGCTATCCTCTAGCATAGGTATTATCAACTGAACCAATCAGATATATATGGCAAGAATACGAAACAGGCATGCATATGTACCATATAACAAGCTACAATATATCGCAAGAATTTGCTATAACAAATATGCATTTAACGCAAGATCATGCATATACACAAATACATCACAACAACAGTTATAACGGGTAGAAAACTTGCCTGAGCGACTTGGGGTGATAAAAGGCTCGGGACGAGTCTGGTAACCTATAAACAACAAGTAAGTTGGAATTAAACCAAAGTCACTTGTAAATCTATACTTTAACTAACTTAGACTCTAACGCTTGTTTTGCGCTTACTGATTCTCTTAAGTCACTCGGGTACCCTCGGCTCCACCATTTTTAATAATTTAACCTTTATGAGTTTTAAGGCGATTCCTTCGCGAGTGTCTTACCAACTGCCTAACACACTTACCATAAATGTTTCATACATTAATTAACCCTTTTTGGTCTTTAACCTATGTTTCAAAGTAAGGCGAGGGGAAAGGTTTCGTTCGCGAAACGCCGTTACTTGAAACGGTCGTTTCTCCTAAACCGTGCATCGGAATCGAACGAACTACATATCAAAATGAAGCTCGTAACACGAGCTATCTAGACATGGCAATGGTCATAATCTAGCAGGGGGTTCTCGGGTCCTAATGTTATGCACAAAAACAGTCTAAAGAAAATCGGACGTTACGACGACTATGTTTACGCGATTTCCCAATTTTAAACCATTCAAAAACCATCCCAATTCAACCTCAAATCAATCATCCAACCAACATCCATCCTTATCACATCATAACAGCCCCAATCAATTCAATTTTTAACATTCATACTTATGCCTAAGCTTGAATTTAACTATACTACATTCTTTTAACCAAAATAACAAGATTTACCATTCCATTTCAATACCACTTCAACCCAAACTCTAAACCACAAACATTAAGCTACAATATCACCATAATAATCAAAATCATCTTATTAAACATAGGAATCTAGGGTTTGGAGATGATATACCTTCCTTGAAGTGGTGGAAGTAGCTAGGAAGCCTTAAGAAGCTTTGAGAAGTCTTAGGGATGCTTAGATCTTAAAGGAAAACAAGAAAAATTTCAAGTTAAAAACTTGAAAATACTATTCATTGTCTTCTTCATTTATTTAATGAAGAAGATTGAGAAAGAATTGATGGCTTAAACTCATGATATAGCCCTAACTATACATAAGGATGATTAGGGAATTAACTCACCAATTTAGGAAGCTTGGATCTTGAATTTTTGAAATTTCTTGCCTTTGGAATAGTAAAAAGCCGAGAGCAATTGAAGAATAATGCCTTGGTTTCTTTTTGTTTTGATGAAGAATGAATTATTTGGCTTGGTTGATTTGGTTTTGTTTTGTTTTTGGTTAATTACCAATTTAACCTTGATTTTGTGTGGTTAATAATCCACCACATCTCCTTCCTTCCCATGTCATGCCTATGTCATGTTGTGATGTCATCTTTCCCTCCTTGTCCTCTTCTCATTGGTTGGGTGACATCACTCCCTCTAATCCCTTTGCTTAACTTCCTAATTGTTTGCCTAATGACCGCTGATCTGTTATACGGTTCGCTTAACTTTCGTTTTCGTTTATCGTTTGAAGGATCATACCCGGGATCTTATTACTTAGGTTCCCATAACCTTTCTCAATACATTATATTCCTTTTTATGATCCTCTAGTTTAAATCCTTTTTATCATGTTACCTTATACTCAATTCTTTCCGTATCTAGTGGATTTCCGGGAAAAATCAAAGTGTTCGGAATTGGATTCTGACGATCTTTACATACACTTATATACCACATAGAGTACTAATAATATCCCAGAAGATCAATAACAGAACCCCTACATAGCGTGACATGAAAAGTTTTCTCATTCAGCAAAAACACTATTCATAAGGGTTTCAAAAATTTTCCAAAAATTGGGGCTATTACACATTGGCTCCTGATCAATCACTTGATTCGAATCAGATACTGATCGCCTTAAAATTGACACGCATAATACATTATATGTATATATTGTTGTGACGGTAACATCAACTCATGAATAACTTTATTTATATTTATCAATACCTCAAATGGTTCATTAATTTTAGGACTTAACCTGTCCTTTCTACTCAAACTTATCCAGTCTCTTTCAAGATGAAACTTGTACTAACACTACTGGTCCTATTTCTACACTCATACTTTCTCTTGATATAATTTCTCCTTATTTCTTTGTCTACTCCGAGCTGCTTCAATCAATATCACTATGCCCTTGGTGTGCTGAATCAACTTAGAATTTGACAACTTTCTTTCGTCCATTTTATTTCAATAAAGTGGGGACCTACACTTGCGTTCACATGAAGCTTGGTAAAGTGGCATTCCAAAGCTGACATCGATGATAAATGATCATTCCAGTGTTTCCTTAAAACTCAACCTCTGAACATCTCTTACATTTCCTGAATCACTTTCGTACTTTGACCCTCCGTTTAAGGATGATAGGCGGTGCTCATTTTCAACTTAGTACCCAAACATTTAAACATCTCTTACTCTTTTCCATTAGTTAAGGCTGAAAAGTAATCTCATATATTCACTTATTATCACCTTTAGGTATTTGAACTTTATATTCCACTATTTCCAATTTGTTTACATCCAATCCTTTCTTTCTGCACAAGGCATCTGTTATCATATGGCTTTGTTTAGGTATTTGTTAACGGATTAATCAGAATCTTTTATTAACCTCTGTCAAAATTTTATACTTGAAGTCTCACGTATAGTTGTTTTCCTTCTAACCCTTGGAGAAAAATCCTTGGGCATCCCACACAGACTTTCTTATTCTTTGAATAGCTGCGGATGTTATCAATACACACAATTTGCTTATCCAAGTACTCATTATACATCATGTTCCTTAATTCCTTATAATCACCTAATACACTTGTTATTTCACATAATATCACCAGAGCTTGCAATGCTCTTAACTCATTTTAATTGTAATCTCTGATATGTTCTCAGGTCGGATCTTAAGTTAATCCTCGAGACATAACACACTTCTTGAATTAGTTCTCATAAGTAATCAATTCTTTATAGGGGTCACTTTTTTCTTATTCACTGTTTTGTTAAACTCCCGATAATCAGTACATACTCTCATAATTTCATTCCTTTTTCTCCCTTGACATAACTGGTACACTTCACGATTCGCTTTTTATGAAACCACTCCTTGGGTCTGCCTTATCCACTAGGCCTCCAATACTTCGCCTTAATCATTTGACATATCCAACACTTCTTAATCCATTTTGGAATTTCTTTCTTATACCTGGTTATCACTATTTTTCTTTAAATTTCCGTATATCTTAGCATTTCTTCAATAAATTAAATACTTTATACTATGAATTCCCTGTGGGATCTCAGTTCTAATTATTCCTTCTACTTGTAGCATCTGAGTGCTGGAAGAAAACCTAGAAATATCGTAATCGTTCTTCTGGGTGCATAATTTTCCTCTTACTAACTGTTAACATCGTGATCCATTAGCTTCCCTTAACATCTCCTTATCTTTCCCTTACAACTTTGACAGAAAGGTCATACTACCCATCCTTGTTTCCTTGGGATTATATCTAACTTCCAACTCCAACTTCTAAAATTCCATAGATAATTCTTCAGGGTCAGTTTCTATGTCCGTTCTCACCTTTTTGCTTATCGTCTGCCTCTACATTTGCTTTTCCTCATGACTACATACTTCAAACTTTTATGGTCCATATAGATCTTACACTTTTCATCATTTCATATAAACTTCTTGCTTTTCCGGGTTAGCTTCGCCAAAGGTGTTGCAACTTTCAAGAAATCCAGTACAATTTTCAATAATAACCGGTCCAGGGTAAAACTTCTTACTTTTGTTGGTGCTTTTGGCCTTCCTTTATTCACAGTAACTTTAATTTCTACTGGATCTCCTTTGGTCTCCTTCTCACTAATTATTTATGCTTTCTACCATCAAAACTTTCACCTTGTAAACTTTACATTAAACTTATTTCTTCTCCGACTCCCCAATTGTCATTAGATGCTTCGCATGGTCCTCTGTTGACTTTAAGTAACACAATTAAAACTCATCCAGATATTTCTTAAAGATTCTGTCCATCAAGTTTAAATATTATTGGTATATTGGTTAACTCAAATGACATCACTAGAACTTTATAGCAGCAGTACTTGGTTCTAAAAATCCTTGATATGTCCATAGGTTCAATCTCCAATTGGTAACGCCCAAATCTTAAATCAATTTTAGAAAATACTTTGCTTCTTCTATTTGATCATACAAATCAGTAGTTCGAGGTAACATATACTTACTCTTGATAGTAAACTTGTTGAGCTTTCTTTAGTCGACGCATAATCTCATACTTCCATTTTCTTATTAACAACTAGTACCGGTGCACCTCATGGGATACACTGGGTTTAATCGCTTCTTCTTCTAGCATCTCTTGCATCTTGTTTTCTAACTTCCTCATTTTATGTGATGCCATTTTGTGTAAGGCCTTGGTCACTAGCTTCGTCTCAGGTGCTAGGTCAATCGCGAGCTTCATTTCTCTATCTGGAGGAAAGGTTGGTAACTCATCTGGAAATATATCTTGAAACTCATTAATTACTATAAAACCTTCAAATTCTATTTACTACTGACTTCTATTCATAATCACCGTAGTGCTTATCTCTTGGTCACCGTAACTTCTTAGCTTTAGTCATCGTTAACAAATCCTTTACCTTCCTTTATCTTCTGAACCTCATCACATTCTCATTTAGCGTCTTCAGAACTATCTTTTCATCATGTCGGTCTATCTGGGCATCACGCTTAAATAGTGAGTCCCTTTCTTAGATCAATGTCAAATTCTCCTATCTTAAATAATATCAAATCCTCCCAAACTTATTTCCAGAAATCTCAATCCCATCATGGGTATTCACTTATTTAACAATTACACGCTTTTTACTTGCTAGTCCATTAATCATAATCTTATCAATTCAACAGGATAATTTATTTTATCAACAAAACCTTGAGAGTTAAACAATCAAGTTACTCCCACATCTTTCAATATTTTAACGCATAAGGTATCGACAATAATCATTCACATTATCATATCTGTATTCTGAATAACATAATTCACAGACAATTCGTAAACTCTCGTTCTTGGAGACGTATTCCTTGTTGGAGTATATTTCCTTGGCTCTTAGTGGATCCTTCACTGGGGCTAGTGATTACAATCCTTGCCATATGCCCTGGTCTCCTTCCCGTGCATAAGAGGTAGCTGGAACTTTGTCCGCTTGGTTCATAATACGTTGATTTGTTTGAAAAAAAAACTTTTGCAAAAAATGACGGTATAACGAAATAACTCAGAGGGATTCATAATTCAATAATCTTGAAGTTGAAAAGAAAGAAGAAATTATGATTTTGATATGAATGAGACAACCACATTGGTACGTAAGATGGCCAGTCTTTCGTACCATATGGCATACGTACACACGTATATGTGTGTATATATATTTATATCACCACAAACGATTGCAGCAATAGATGGTACAGGTGAGTTCGTCGGAAAGCGGTAGCTTACCGGAAGGTAACAGGCGGCTGGAGCGGTGCCGGAAAAGAAACATAGCCGAACAGCCAAGAAACGGACGGAAACAAAAGAAGAGAAAAGGGGAAGAGAGAAATAAAGCGGAAGAGACATGAGAGATTCATGAGAGATTGAGGAAAGAAGGGGATGATAGAGGCTTGTATATAATCTGTTGGCTTCGTAATTTCACACCATGTGTCCAATTAAATAGACACGTGTCCTTTTTTCTGACCCGTGTTCGCAATATAACGAACCATCGCACAAATAAGATAATTCTAAAAATTCCAAATTAATTTTAAAATATCACAAATAATTCAAGGTTATTAAAAATAAATGTTTCATAATTTTTAAGGTATTTTTGAAACGCAACTCGTACCCGCATTTCACAATTAACGAACCGAGCTGCACCTAAAACAATTTCAGAAAAGCACGAAAATAGTCTTAAAATGTTACAAATATCCCGAAGTTTATAAAAACATAAATTTTGAAACTTTTAAACCATTTCTAAAATGCAATTTGTACCCGCTTTTTTAACAATTAACGAAATAACGTGCGGGTGAAATTAATCCCAAAAAATCCCGAAATAATTTTAAAATTCCCGGAATATTCCCAACTTAAATAAATATGAGTTTCATAATTTTTGAAGAATTCGGGAATTAAATACAGATTTTACAAGTAAACACAATCAGAAAATCATTTAAAGATAAATAATTAATAAAATATTGATTTCTAAATTTTATAAAATCCCAAAAATAATTATTAAAATTATAAAATCATAAAACTAATTTTAGAGACAATACAAATATTTACGGGTTTAAAACTGTAATAAAATCACCTTTAAAAATAAAACTAAACAATATAACTCAATTTTTAACTACACATTCCAATCCTTTACGCCAATAAATCACAGACAAATAGTATATATCAACACGCTGCTGCCAAAACCAACACTCATATTTTATTTAATTAATACTTCCACAATTACATATTTAAAAATTTCAAAAATACACGAGTCGTTATATGTCCCCAAGCCAAGGTATGAATGGTCTGATCCTGATATTGAACAAGTCAGGAAGGATAAGAAGGCCATGAATATTCTGTTCAATGGAGTTGACGGTGACATGTTTGACAACATCATCAATTGCAAAACTGCCAAGGAAGTTTGGGATACTATTCATATTATCTGTGATGGCACTGAGCAAGTAAGGGAAAACAAGATGCAGCTACTTATTCAGCAATATGAGCATTTTCATAGTGAAGAAAGTGAGTCTCTCACCGACATCTTTAGTAGGTTTCAAAAACTACTAAATGCTCTGAAGTTGCATGGAAGAGTCTATCAGACAAAAGACTCCAATCTTAAATTCCTTAGTTCTCTTCCAAAGGAATGGAAACCTATGAAGGTCTCATTGAGAAACTCTCAAGATTACAAGGAGTTTACTTTGGAGAGACTGTATGGCATCCTGAAAACTTATGAGCTTGAAATAGAGCAAGATGAGAGGATGGAGAGAGGAAAGAAGAAAGGAGGATCCATTGCACTAGTTGCTGAGTTAGAGAAAGAGAAAGAGATGAAAATGGAAGCTGTTGAATCAACTTCAAAGGACTGTAAAAATAAGGGCAAGGGGATGGTAGCAGAAAATGAAGATTCTTTGAGCCAAGATGGCATGGAAGATATTGATAAACATCTAGCATTTCTTTCCAGAAGATTTTTTAAGCTCAAGTTCAAGAAGAACTTTGGAGCAACTAAGCCAAATAGAAACATGGTGGATAAATCAAAATTCAAATGTTTCAAATGTGGCTTAGCAGGGCACTTTGCCAGTGAGTGTAGAAAGTCAGATTCTAGCAAAAATAAGTTTGAGCCTGTTGATTATAAACAGAAATACTTTGAGTTGCTCAAACAAATGGAAAGGGCTTTCATTACACAAGAGAATGACTGGGCAGCTGATGGTGTGGATGAGGATGAGGATGTCAGCTATGTCAATCTAGCCCTAATGGCCAAGTCTGATGAAACAGAGACAAGTTCTTCAAGCAATCAGGTAATCACCACTAACCTTGCACATTTATCTAAAGCTGAGTGTAATGATGCAATAAATGACATGTCTACAGAATTATATCATTTGCGTGTTACACTTAAGTCTCTTACTAAGGAAAATGCTAAAATCAAATAAAATAATCTGTTTTTAAGAGAGAGGAATAATGTGCTAGAGTCTCAATTCATTGATTTTGAAAAATTAAGAATTGTGTGTAAGATTGCTAAGGAGGAATTAACTGAGTCCTTGAAGAAAGAAGAGATTTTGAAGAAGCAGCTTGAACGAGAACAGGAAGTGATTAAGGCATGAAAACATCTAGAGATGTCCATGCTCAAATCACCAAAGTTCAAGGTATTGAGTCCTTTTGTGATGCAGCCTGGAAGAAGGATAAGGAGAAGCTGAAATCCAATTTGGTTGAAGGATTGCTAACAGATGTAGACTCAACGGATGATGAGGGTCATCCGTCGGATAATAAAAAGGGTTATCCGTCGAGTGACATAAATCCTCATCCGTCGATTGTGAGCAAGCCTGTGAGTAAAGCCAAGCTTGTCAAGTTAAATGAGAAATATGGATCAGTTTCCAAGAATTTTATTCCAGGAGAATCTAGTCAAGTGAAGAAGAAGAAGGCTAATGTTGGTCATATGACTGTCAAGCAATTGAGTGACAGACTTGAAAAGATTGAGGTTAAAACAGAGGCTAAAAGGAAAAATAATAGAAATGGTAAAGTAGGGATTAACAAAGACAATAACTACACACCTAATAAACACGCTCCTAGAAAAATCTGTGTCAAGTGTGGTAGTGTAAATCATTTATCTGTTAATTGCAAATATACCATGCCTACTTCCATATCTGTGCCACCTCACTTTTTCAACATGAATGCCATGCCTTCTATGCCTATGAATGCTATGTCTACACAGAATATGAATGCACAGTTTGCTAATATGTCATTTGTACCTAATCCTTATAATGCTGCATTTAGTATGCCACAAATGCCATTTAGCATGCCTTACGGGAATAATATGTTCACTAACAGCATGTCATTCCCTGTTAATCAAAATATGCATGATAATTCTGCTGTAATGAATGGTTTCAAAGGTTCAACTCAAATGACTAAGGATGAATCTGATATCCCCAAGTCAAATGAGATCAAACCTAATAAATAGAAAAAGAAAGCTAACAAGGCAAGACCCAAGGAAACTTGGGTACCAAAATCAACTTGATCTGATTTTGATGTGTATAGGGAAATAGAAAGAATCTATGGTACTTGGATAGTGGTTGTTCAAGACACATGACTGGTGATTCTACCCTGCTCACAGAGTTCAAGGAGAGAGCTGGACCAAGTATTACTTTTGGAGATGACAGCAAGGGTTATACCGTGGGATATGGCTTGATTTGAAAAGACAATATCATCATTGAGGAGGTTGCCTTAGTGGATGGTCTCAAGCATAATTTGCTGAGTATCAGCCAGCTTTGTGATAAAGGCAATTCAGTAACCTTCAATTCAGAAGCCTGTGTTGTGACTAATAAGAGGAGCAACAAAGTGGTTCTCTCTGGTGTGAGAAAAGGAAATATGTACCTAGCTGACTTCAACTCATCAAATGCAGAATCTGTTACTTGTCTTCTCAGTAAAGCAAGTCAGGATGAAAGTTGGTTATGGCACAAGAAACTATCCCATTTAAACTTCAAGACCATGAATGAACTAGTAAAGAAAGAACTGGTTAGAGGCATTCCTCAAGTGGAGTTTTCTAAGGATGGATTGTGTGATTCCTGTCAAAAAGGAAAGCAGATCAAAGCATCATTCAGGAAGAAGCTTGATTCATCAATTGAAGAACCTTTGCAACTGCTACACATGGATTTGTTTGGACCAGTCAATATATTGTCAATTTCAAGGAAAAGATTTTGCCTAGTTATTGTTGATGATTTATCAAAGTTCTCTTGGACATATTTCCTAAAGTCTAAAGATGAGGCTAGTGAAATCATTATCAATCACACAAGGCAAGTCAATAATCATCCTGATTTCAAAGTTAGAAGAATCAGGAGTGACAATGGAACTGAGTTCAAGAATTCCACTATGAGAGCATTCTATGAAGAAAATGGGATTATGCATGAGTTTTCAGCAGCAAGAACTCCACAACAAAATGGAGTAGTAGAAAGGAAGAACAGATCACTTATTGAAGCTGCAAGGACAATGCTTGAAGAGTGTAAGTTACCAACATATTTCTGGGCTGAAGCTATAAATACTGCATGCTACACTCAGAATATCTCTCTGATTAATCAAGCAAAATGCATGACTCCCTATCAATTGTTCAAGAACAAGAAGCCAACTCTAAATTTTCTTCATGTCTTTGACTGCAAATGTTATATCTTAAGAAAACAAACTGATCAGAATGGGAAGTTTGATGCTAAAGCAGATGAAGGAATTTTTGTTGGATATGTTGTTGGTAAAGCATACAGAATCTACAATATGAGAACCAACATTGTTGTGGAATCAATACATGTTGTGTTTGATGATAAAAAGATTGAAGAACTACAAGATGGAGATTACCATAAGAGCCTCAACTTTGACAATGTGGAGATGATCAGTGATGACAGTGATGATGAAAGTGATCAAGAAACTACTATTAAGGATTGTGCAGGAAAATCTACCTTCAATGAAGCTGTTAACTCAACATCCATCGGTAGACAATCTGCATCATCCGTCGAGAGACAAGCAGCCTCATCCTTCGGTACTCAAAATTCACCATCCGTCGGGATATCACAAAGGGCTGAAAGTCAGAATAGATCACTTTCAGAAAATTCCCCTCTCTCAAATCAAAGATCCATAAACTCAGGGGGAGTTTCAAATAATCAAAACTCAATCACACATCAAGACAACAATGAGGCATCT
This sequence comes from Apium graveolens, assembly GCF_009905375.1. Classification (NCBI taxonomy): domain Eukaryota; kingdom Viridiplantae; phylum Streptophyta; class Magnoliopsida; order Apiales; family Apiaceae; genus Apium; species Apium graveolens. The sequence goes on along the minus strand of NW_027418478.1, from coordinate 16,551 downwards.
TCATCCAGAGCTAATCTACCTCAATAAAGAAAATGGACAAAAGATCATCCTTTTGAACTTATTATAGGTGATGTATCTTCTAGAGTTCAAACAAGGAGAGCAACTCAAGAAGAATTCCTATACAACAGCTTTCTTTCTAAGGAAGAACCAAAAAAGGTAGAAGAAGCTTTGTTGGATCCTGATTGGATTTTAGCTATGCAGGAAGAGCTAAACTAGTTTGAGAGGAATAAGGTATGGAAGCCGGTGCCCAAGCCTAAAGGAAAGAATCCAATAGACACCAAATGGGTATTCAGAAACAAGATAAATGAAAATGGCATAGTGGTCAAGAACAAAGCTAGATTGGTTGCTAAGGGCTATTGTCAACAGGAAGGGATAGATTTTGATGAAACATTTGCTCCTATTGCAAGACTTGAAGCCATAAGAATTTTTTTAGCCTATGCAGCCCATGCCAATTTCAAGGTCTATCAAATGGATGTAAAGAGTACCTTTCTAAATGGAGATTTAGAGGAGGAAGTCTATGTCAGTCAGCCTCCTGGTTTTGAAGACTCAAATTTCCCAGATTATGTTTACTATCTATTGAAAGCACTCTATGGACTGAAGCAAGCACCTAGAGCCTGGTATGACACTTTATCAAAGTTCCTTTTAGAAAATTACTTCACAAGAGGTACTATAGATAAAACTTTATTCTTTAGAAATGTTAATGGCTCTAGTATGCTTGTTCAAATTTATGTAGATGATATTATTTTTGGCTCTACAGATGAAAAACTTTGCAAAAAGTTTGCTAAACTGATGCAAAGTAAGTATGGAATGAGTATGATGGGAGAACTAACTTACTTTCTTGGTCTACAAGTTAAGCAAGTTAGTGATGGAATATTCATTAGTCAAACTAAATACATTTATGATCTTTTAAAGAAGTTTGATCTAATGGATTGCACATCTGCAAAAACTCCCATGGCCACTGCAACTAAGCTTGAATTAAACACTACTGAAAAGTATGTGGATATTTCAAGTTATAGGGGCATGGTTGGCTCACTTATGTACTTAACAGCTAGTAGGCCAGATATAATGTTTGCTACATGTTTATGTGCTAGATTTCAGGCTGATCCTAGAAAATCTCACTTAGTAGCTATTAAGAGAATTTTCAGATATCTCAAGGGAACACCAAAACTTGGCATTTGGTACCCTAGAGATTCTGGTTTTGATCTAACTGGTTATTCAGATGTAGATTATGTAGGTTGTAGAATTGATAGAAAAAGTACAACAGAAACCTGTCAATTTCTAGGAAACAAGCTTGTGTCCTGGTTCAGTAAAAAGCAGAATTCAGTGTCTACTTCTACAGCAGAAGCTGAATATATTGTTGCTGGCAGTTGCTGTGCACATATTTTGTGGATGAAAAATCAATTGCTAGACTATGGTTTGCAAATTGAAAGGATTCCTATTTTCTGTGATAACACAAGTGCAATTGCCATCACTGAAAATCCAGTACTACATTCAAGGACAACGCACATAGACATCAAGTACCACTTCATAAGGGAACATGTAATGAATGGTACTGTGGAACTACACTTTGTTCCAAGTGAAAAGCAGCTTGCAGATATATTTACCAACCCACTGGATGAATCCACATTTTCAAGGTTGGTAAGTGAGTTAGGTATGCTAAATTATTCTTAAATCTCTTTAGATAATTTGCAAGTTATAATGCAGCCAGAAACTTAATTAATTTTTCAGTCTTGGATGAAATTTTAGCTAAGGCAAAATTTACGTCTCAACGGTGAAGGGTTTTTAGCACATAAACGCAGCAAAAACGTAAATTTAATCTTAAAAAAAATGAAACCCTCCGCAGGATCCATGCGAAAAATAATATTTAATTCGTAGTTCAGTATGTTTATCTTAAGAAGCTTTACGTTAATGAAAAGATGGAGGTCTTTAATAGCGATCCAAGAACGATGAACGGAGATCCTTAGCAGCTGCTCCTCAAGTGTGAAGCACTCCACCAGTATCCACCAAAAAACGATGTAATGAAGGAGGAGGAGATGGAGAGAATTAGGGTTTTGTAAATCTTTTTGGTTGAGACAAAAATAGGGTTTATAATAGTATATTTATAGGCAAAATTTTCAGCTGAAAATTTTCCCATAAAATATTATTATTATTAACCCTTTATTATTCTCACTAATAATTAAAACACCTTTTAATTATTAATCATTTTTCTAAACTCTTTAGAAATAATTCTCTCACTTGATTTAATTTCCAAAAATTAAATTCTTAATTAATAATATTAAGAACCTTTTCTTAATTAATTTATAATCAATTAAATCTCATTTAATCAATTATTAAATTTGCCAATTAATTATTTATTTCATAAATAAATAATTATCAGTCATTATTAATTAATTCCTCCACCATTAAATTATTCTCTTTTATGGTGTGACCCTATAGGTTCAATATTAAGCCGGTAGTAGAAATAAATAATAATAAAACTATTTTATCATTATTTATATAAATTCTCTAATTCATTAAATATGATTAATTAATTAATCATATTTATTCTACATCGTGAGGGATACTTCTCAGCATATCGTGACTATCCGGATAATACGAATTCACTGCTTAGAATACCAAGAACCTATTCAGTGAGTAGTTACCATACAATTAATTCCTTCTACCCTGCAATGTCATGATTAAATACAAGGCATGGAACTTGTGTCAAGCCTATCTTATTTAATCACTTTATTTCACATTCACTATGTTTAGTTCTATTTTGTGTAAATTAGAAACTCCTTTCTAATTTCATTCACTCTGGCCAGAGATTCCTGAACTAACATAAGTGGATCAGCATTGAACATTCTCTTCCTAACCTTTATTGATCATACACTATCTTCGTGTACAAATTCCTATACCCAGTAGAGCCCTTATAATTGTCCCTTGAGACTAAGAACTAAACCAAAGCATAGTTCAGTGTACACAAGATGACTATGATGACCTCAAGTCTAAGGATACTTGTACAACTATCACTATGTGAACAACTGCTGACACGTGAGTGAACTCCATCAGTTGTTCAGTTGTGTGAGTCATGTTCAGTGAACTTATTCTATAATAAGCACCTACATACTAGCTATAGTGTCACCACACAAATGTCTATGAGAACAGACATCCTTCATAATGAAGCAAGCATAGTATGTACTGATCTTTGTGGATTATTAATTACCAGTTAGTAATTCTACGACCAGGAACTATTTAAGTTTAGAGTTATCATCTTTTAGGTCTCATTATTATGATCTCATCACAATCCAAAAAAAGCTTTACTCTAAACTGTGGTATAACTTATTTAAACATTTAAATAGAAAGAGCCCGCAATAAAAACAAAACAAGCCTTTTATTAATATCAATGAAATTAAAACAGATTACATAAAAGTTATTCCTAAATCCTCATACATGATTGGACTTAGGACATATCTCTTTCAATCTCCCACTTGTACTAAAGCCAATCACTCTGGTATCTAATACCCATCTTGTCTTTATGACGATCAAAGTGACTCTGAGAAAGTGGCTTTGTGAGTGGGTCTGCTACGTTGTTATGTGTGTCAACTCTCTCGACGTTGACATCTCCTCTTTCAACAATCTCAATTGTACCACCATTCAGAGTAAACACGTACCCTGACATGGATTTGCTATCACTTTCTGATTGAAAACTAGAGTCAGTATAACCCTCTATTTTCAACTCAGATTCACCACCAAAAACAAGAAAAATGTCCTGAGTCCTTCGCAAGTACTTAAGGATATTTTTCACTATTTTCCAGTGGTCTTCACCTGGATTGGACTGATATCTTCTCATCACCCTAATTGAATAAGCAACATCAGGCCTTGTACATAACATCGCGTACATGATAGATCGTATTGCTAAAGCATAAGGAATCTTACTCATACGCTCTCTTTCCTCAGGTGTCTTAGGAGACATTTTTTCGGAAAGTGACACTCCATGGCTCATCGGTATGAGACCTCTTTTGGAGTTTTCCATGCTAAACCTTTTAAGCACTTTCTGGATGTATGTACCCTGGGTAAGACTTATCATTCTTCTAGATCTATCTCTATAGATCTTCATACCGAGAATGTAGGATGCTTCTCCCAAGTCCTTCATGGTGAAGTTCTTTGATAGCCATACTTTGACTGATTGTAGCATCGGTATATCATTTCCTATAAGAAGTATGTCATCCACATACAATACAAGAAATGTTATCGCGCTCCCACTAACCTTCTTGTAGACACATGGTTCATCTATGTTTTTGATAAAACCAAACTCTTTGATTGTCTCATCAAAATGGATGTTCTATCTACGAAAAGCTTTCCTTAAACCATATATGGTTCGCAGCAGCTTACACACTAGGTGTTCATTTCCCTTGGAAAGAAAACCCCCTGGCTGTGTCATATACACTTCCTCCTCAAGTTCCCCATTGAGGAAGGCCGTTTTCACGTCCATTTGTCAGATCTCATAGTCGTAGTAAGCAGAAATCGCAAGCAAAATCCGAATTGATTTTAACAGGTCTACAAGCGAAAAAGTATCATCAAAGTCAATCCCTTGCCTTTGTTTGAATCCTTTTGCCACGAGCCTGGCCTTATAGGTCTCCACCTAGCCATCTGCTCCAATCTTTCTTTTGTATACCCACTTGCACCCAATAGGCTTAACACCTTCAGGCGCCTCAACCAGAGTCCATACTTGGTTGGTATACATAGATTCCATTTCGGATTTCATGGCACTATGCCATTTCTCTGAGTCAACACTACTCATAGCCTCATTATAGGTCACAGGGTTGTCATCATCAATGATTGACAACTCATTGTCATTCTCAATGACTGTCCTACGAATGGGCTGTTCCACAGAAGGTTGTTCAGTCTGAACAGGTATTTCCACTTGATCCGTAGTAGTTTGTGCTTCTTGAACTTCATCAAGTTCAATTTTGCTCCCACTGTTTCCTTCAAGGATAAACTCCTTTTCCAAGAAGGTAGCATGTCTGGAGACAAACACCCGATGATCGGTGTAAAAGTAATACCCCAAAGTCTCTTTAGGATATCCCACAAAATTACATTTTACGGATCGAGATTCCAGCTTATCTGGGTCAACTTTCTTGACATAAGCTGGACATCCCCAAATCTTAATGTGTTTAAGACTCAGTTTCCTTTCTTTCCGTATCTCATATGGTGTTCGAGGAACAGATTTGGAAGGCACCTTATTCAGTAAATATGATGAGGTTTCCAATGTATAACCCCATAGGAATACTGGAAGATTCGCATAGCTCATCATGGATCGAACCATGTCTAACAAAGTTCATTTTCTCCTTTCAGATACCGTATTTAACTGTGGAGTATATGGAGGAGTCCACTGGGAGACTATGCCATTTTCTTTGAGATAATCTAGAAACTCTCCATTCAAGTATTCACCACCTCGATCTGATCGAAGAGTTATAATACTGTGTTTGGTTTGTTTCTCCACTTCATGTTTATATTCTTTGAACTTTTCAAAGGCTTCAGACTTGTGTTTCATCAAATACACATCTGAATCTAGATCTATCATCTATGAAAGTAATGAAGTACGAAAATCCACCCATGGCTTGTGTAGATATTGGTCCACATACATCTGTGTGTACCAATCCTAGCAAATCTGCAGCCCTCTCTTCATGTCCACTAAATGGAGATTTGGTCATTTTACCCAATAGACAAGACTCGCATGTAGGATATGATTCAAAATCAAAGGGGTCAAGTAACCCTTCCTTATGCAATGTCCGCAGTCTATTTTCACTAATATGACCTAGCCTACAGTGCCATAAATAGGTCATATTTTTATCATCTCATTTTATTTCATTAGTTTGTTCAATCTGAAGTAAATCATGCTCTATGTCACATACATACAGACCATTATTTAAAATGCCACGTCCAAAAAAGAACATTATCTCTAAGGATAGAACATTCATTATTCTTAATAATAAATGAAAAACCATCCACATCCAACATAGGAATAGAAACAATATTCCTCACAATAGAGGGAACGTAATAACAATTATTCAAAGTAATAGTCTTGCCCGTAGGCATATGTAAACTAAATGATCCTACAGATATGGCCGCAACCCTTGCTCTATTGCCCATACGTAGAATCACCTCCTCTTTTTCAAGAGTCCTACTTCCCTCTATTCCTTGCAACGAATTGCAAATATGAGAACCACAGGCGGTATCTAATACCTTAGTAGAAATTTGACCTAGTGACATATTAATTTCGATCATGAACATGCCTGAATCAGAAGCGGTAGTCTTACTACCCTTCTTCTTCTTCAATTCTGCAAGGTAAACCTTGCAGTTCCTCTTCCAGTGCCCCAACTTGTTACAGTGAAAACAAACAGCTAAATTAGGACCAGTCAACTTGTGAGCATCTAGTATGCTCCAAAGTGATAGTGCAGAAGACATGACGAATATAGTAAATCTGTAAATGATAAACACATAACAACACTTAGCAAATATTCAATTTCATTTCAAAACACTATATGAATCGGGTCTTTATTCATAAGTGTCTCCCACTAGTTTATCTAATTTTTTCAACCCACTAAGTGAAAATTAAGCATTCATAATGTTATTGGGAATATGGATCCTACATTCCATCACACAACCTCGGCTGTCGCACGAAACGTCGTGTGATGTTCAATAGGCAGACAACTCTTGTCAATTACATCTTATGTTATTCCCTAATATAAGTTTAGCCTCTTGAATAATTGAGTCACGGCTGTGGCACGACAAACTCAATATTCTAAGTCAAGTCTAACCCAACATTTCGTACAATTGAATCAGTCTCCAATGGCCCACGGCTGTAGCACGTACAGACCTTTAGATTCTAATTCAATGTACACATCTCTATGTAATAGACAAGTATTTCTTATTTCGAAATCAAAGCCCTCGGCTGTAGCACGAAACGACAATGATTTAAAAATAAGAACCACTTTCTACCATGTTGGAAGGCTATGACCGACACAAGCCCGTTGTGTCATTAGCCAATTACTACTTGATATTATTTAATTTTAGAGGAATTATATTACGTTACAATCATAATCATATTATAAAGATATTCTTCCTTTTAAATTAAATATTTCAAATCAATAATCGATAATCAGATGATTCCCAGATCGGGTGGAGCATTGTCAAGAGGCGTCACTTAATAACCCTTTCTTACAGATAGAAATCTGTTGTTGACAGAATCATCCTTTCTCTCAATATTGAAAATTCATATTCAATTATGTGTTTCATAAACACAAGAATCTCATGATCGTATTCATAATATTTATTGTTAAGGCAAGAAACGATTCCTATTCTAGATTTTCTAGAGCACGCCTTATATTGATTTAAGTTCACCTAAATCTATCATCGCATGGTAAACATAGGCATATATCTCATATATAAAATTAAATAAACAAGTAAATGTAAAGTGCAATAAAGTAAATGTGTTTGGTTATGGCCCCATCCTATGTGATCTTTATCAAGCTCATGATAAAGATCAAGGTCAATCTAATATGGTGATGGAAATAAATACAACTACTTATTACATAAGTCTTCTTCTTTGTATCACCTCCATTGGATAGCCTTTTTGAGTCTTCAATTACATTACATAGATTGAAAGTAAAACTAATCTAATGAACTTACAAGAATAACTCGAGTTACATTCGAGATTTATGATTACAAAGATTGACGACATGCAAGTCGTATTTAAACCAAAACCAAAACCATTACACTAAGGTCGAAAGGCCATAACCATCCACCATGCTCATACAACACATAAAAGCATGTTAAAGCACATAATCTGATCTTAACATATCATATTATCCATGATCTAATCATAAAAAGAAATATGAAAAAAATCAGAAAAATCAGAATCAAATTAGAAAAACAAGAATCACTGTTTACGGGCAGTAAACGATGTCAAACACCTTACAGACGAGTCGTTGATAGCTTTAGCTATCAGTTTTGTTCAGACGCTCGTTTACCTATGTAATAGGGTATTAGTTTGCGTAAATCGGAAACCAGACCCAGATTTCAGCAAATCTGCAGTAGCCAATTCAGAATTCGTATCTAATATAATTCTCATAATTAGAACAAACATAAATCATGTATATATCAGTATATATACAGATTACATAATCATCTTATGATTATACAACTCAAATGAATATCATATATTCAAAACCATACATATATAAGCATATTATATCAACATCAAAACATGGCGAATCACGTACATGCTCATATATCGAAAACAGTTAAACACTTAAACGAATTAAAAACTTTTCGCAAGTAGCTCTGATGCCATTGAAGGGTTTTTAGCTCATAAACGCACCGAAAATGTAAATTTAATCTTAAAAAAACCGAAACCCTCCGCAGGATCCATGCGAAAAATAATATTCAATTCGTAGTTCAGTATGTTTACTTTAAGAAGCTTTATGTTAATGGAAAGATGGAGGTCTTTAATAGCGATCCAAGAACGATGAACGGAGATCCTTAGCAGCTGCTCCTCAAGTGTGAAGCACTCCACCGGTATCCACAAAAAAAATGATGTAATGAAGGAGGAGGAGATGGAGAGAATTAGGGTTTTGTAAATCTTTTTGGTTGAGGCAAAAATAGGGTTTATAATAGTATATTTATAGGCAAAATTTTCAGCTGAAAATTTTCCATAAAATATTATTATTATTAACCCTTTATTATTCTCACTAATAATTAAAACACCTTTTAATTATTAATTCTTTTTCTAAACTCTTTAGAAATAATTCTCTCACTTGATTTAATTTCCAAAAATTAAATTCTTAATTAATAATATTAAGAACCTTTTCTTAATTAATTTATAATCAATTAAATCTCATTTAATCAATTATTAAATTTGCCAATTAATTATTTATTTCATAAATAAATAATTATCAGTCATTATTAATTAATTCCTCCACCATTAAATCATTCTCTTTTATGGTGTGACCCTGTAGGTTCAATATTAAGCCGGTAGTAGAAATAAATAATTATAAAACTATTTTATCATTATTTATATAATTTCTCTATTTCATTAAATATGATTAATTAATTAATCATATTTATTCTACATCCTGAGGGATACTTCTCAGCATATCGCGACTATCCGGATAATACGAATTCACTGCTTAGAATATCAAGAACCTATTCAGTGAGTAGTTACCGTACAATTAATTACTTCTACCCTGCAATGTCACGATTAAATACAAGGCATGAAACTTGTGTCAAGCCTATCTTATTTAATCACTTGCTTTCCCATTCACTATGCTTAGTTCTATTTAATGTAAATTAGAAACTCCTTTCTAATTTCATTCACTCTGGCCAGAGATTCCTGAACTAACATAAGTGGATCAGCATTGAACATTCTCTTCCTACACTGGAAGGGGTAGATCCTTTATTGATCATACACTATCTTCGTGTACAAATTCCTATACCCAGTAGAGCCCTTATAATTATCCCTTGAGACTAAGAACTAAACCAAAGCATAGTTCAGTGTACACAAGATGACTATGATGACCTCAAGTCTAAGGATACTTGTACAACTATCACTATGTGAATAACTGCTGACACGTGAGTGAACTCCATCAGTTGTTCAGTTGTGTGAGTCATGTTCAGTGAACTTATTCTATAATAAGAACCTACATACTAGCTATAATGTCACCACACAGATGTCTATGAGAACAGACATCCTTCATAATGAAGCAAGCATAGTATGTACCGATCTTTGCGGATTATTAATTACCAGTTAGTAATTCTACAACCAGGAACTATTTAAGTTTAGATTTATCATCTTTTAGGTCTTATTATTATGATCTCATTACAATCCATAAAAAGCTTTACTCTAAACTGTGGTATATCTTATTTAAACATTTAAATTGATAGAGCCCGCAATAAAAACAAAACAAGCCTTTTATTAATATCAATGAAATCAAAACAGATTACATAAAAGTTATTCCTAAATCCTCATACATAATTGGACTTAGGACATATCTCTTTCAGACGGATGATCATTATCCATCGAGTTTGATCATCCGTCGGTATACATTTTGTTAATAAAATCAATTATCTTTTCTGGAATATTTTATAACTCGATGGATAACTGATTTATCCTCATCCGTCGAATTGTCTTAATCTTAGCCGTTAATTTCCTGAACATTATCCATCGGGTATACTTACAGTTTGTAAGCATAACACGACGGATAATTGATGGAATTTTTACAGTTTATTTTTTAAACGGCTATTTTGGGCAATTTTCATTGGTTACTTTATTTTACTTTATTATTTTTGAAAGTTATTTTTGAGATAGTATAAGAGCTTATTTCATTTTCATTGCTTTTCTTTTATCATTCTCAAATTATTTGCTCCAAATTCTCTCTCTCAAAAGCAACTATCATCTCTATCTCTGTAATTTCCACTCTCTAACAATGGCACCAGTAGGCAAGATCATGTCACAAACTGGATACCTCTATGAAAAGAACAACTTCACGGCTCTAGTAAACAAAGGGATTCAACATTCAAGTGACTACCACAAAATGATGGATTTTATGAAGAACTGCAAACTCAACTATGTAATGCTAGAATCACCCACCATCTTCTGTGAGGTTGTTGAAGAGATGTGGACTACTGCCTCATACAACTCGACAGATAAGACCATCACACTCACCATTAAAGGTAAGGAATTCTGTGTCAATAGTGATGTTATCAAAGCATGTTTCAAGATTCCTGATAATACTGTGACTTCACCACACACAGACACTGATATAGTTAATATGCTTAATTCCATGAACTATGCACTCACTACTTCTAAGTTAAGTGACATTAGGAGATTGGGTCTTAGGAAGGAATGGAGTTTCATGTGTGATATAGTGACCAGGGTCTTTTCTGGTAAAATTAGTAATTTTGATTCTGTCAATATTTATATGCTTAACATGCTTTATATGCTAGTTACAGATAAGTTCTTTAATTTTACTGATCTTGTTTTGTTTGAGATGGGGTTTAAATTAGGGGAGTTAAATAAGAGGGGTAAAAATATTTATTATGCTAGATTTTTCATGATGTTAGCTAACCACCTCTATGAGGAAATTGTGCTTGAGAACCCAAACAACAAATTAGATTGTTAGGTTCAAGAGAGAAGAATTATTGCAGATTTGAACAGGGAAAATCATCACAAGGAGAGGCCACTCTTCTATTTCCCTGTAATGGAAGCACCTCAGGTAAGTGAGGTAAGTTCATCTGTTCCTACTATTCCAACCTCACAAATTTCTTTGAATTCTAGTGTAGCTATAGAAATTATGTCAATGACCCAACAGTTGCCTACCCAAGCTACCAAACCATCAAAAGTTTTAAAATCCAAATCAAAGAAAGCCCCCTCTGGTATCTCTCAAAAGATGCCAGTTGTAAAATCCACCAAAACCAAAGAGGGGAGTGTGAATGTGGGAAAGGTAGGTGAGGGATAGGGTGAACATAAAAGAAATCCTAAGGATAAGGATGGAGAGTTGAGTGGTTCCCAGCCTAGCCACACTGCAGTTTCCCAACAAACTGCAGTGATTAATAAGGACAATAGCTCATTTCTAGTTGCATCCTCTCAAAAGGATGTGACTATTGAACCAAGCTCTCAACCAAGAGCACAGGTCAAAAGGGTAAGGGACATTAGCTCATCCCAAACTTATGCCAGAAAGAAGAAATCCAAAACCCTTGGGGATGCACAGGGTTCACACACTGTGCAAACTGGTGCTAAAGACACAGTCACTGCACCTTCACAAATTCAGCTTGATGTGGCTCCAATAAATGTGGAGTCACAACCAAAATCATTAGTTATAGAAGCACCTCAAACACCAAATTCTCCCACAAACTTTCTGGATGTGGATATGATCAACACATCAATCCCTGATTCCCCTTCTTTAACTTTGTTGGGGAAGCCAAAATCTAGTGCAAGTGAGCATCATCTTTTGGATGATTTGTTGGCTCACTTGCCAATTCTTTCAAGAACTGTTGAATCATCTGTGCCCAAAATCTCATCAATCAGCACAGAGTCCACAATAGTTTCAATTCCAAGTTCATTCATTTCTACTCTCTTGATGGATATTGTTCATCCGTCGAGTAGTGATTGTATCTCGGCGGATAAGCTTAACAGCAGTTATCCTTCGGCTAGCCAAACTACTACCCCGACGGATGTCCCTTATCTGTCGAGTGTCTCTGCACAACTTCATATTTCTTCAATTATCTCAAGTGCAGAAGATTTAGTAGTAGTACAATCACTTCTAGGATTGAGGGAAGGGAGTGACAATATGAGTGAGAGTTTGGGTTGCTCCCAGGAAAAAGGAGAGGAAAAGAGTGAAAATATGCAATCCACTTCTTCAGGATTGGAAAAAGAGAGTGAGAGGAGTCCCGCCTTAGATGATGAAGGTGAGGGTGTGAGGGTGGGAAGCCAGGGTGAGATCCTGATGCAACAAAAAAGAGAACAAGAGAGAAATACAGGTACAGGAGCTATAAGGATGAATGTCATTGCTAGTGAGTCAATGAATGTCCAGAATGCAGACAGGGAGGGACTAACTCAGCAACCTCAAGCTGTTATAGATTCCACCTCCCTTGATGATGAGGCATTTACTCACCCTGTTCCAGCTTATCAACTTCTAGCTAAACAGGACAATGACAATGCAGAAAGGATGCTCAATTTGGTGCATACCACTCAGTCAATGCTAAGAGCTAAGGATGGCATCAGATCTTTGCCCTCTACAGCTGGTGGTGTTGACTATGAGACTGGTGGTTCAGCAGATTTCTTTGGAGATGAAGGTGGAGATAGTGAAGAAGAGCCATTGGACATAGGGGGAGAAGTAGGTTCCTTCAAGATCAGGCATGCCATCATGGGTATTTTTAAAACATTGTGATGAACACTACTTCAAGACAACCCTGATCCAACTCATAAATTAGAAAAATTGTGCTCTTCAAACCACTACAAATGCCAACACCAAGAAGTTCCTTCAAGCATATCTTGCCTCTCTGCAACTACAATAGATTCAAGGCTTTCAACATGCTAGAGATGTCAACACCATCAAGGGTGATATTGATGAGATGAAAAAGGCTATCTCTGACAAGATGGCCTCTAAGCTTCCAGAAGCTACAATGCTTGACATCAAGAGACAACTCAGGAAAAATTCTGACCTTGCCACAAAGATAGATGCCTTAGATACAAGAATGACAGCCATGGAAGCATCTCTAACAACCATTCATCTGTATCAAGCTCAACAGACAGACTTGCTTCAGAAACTAGTGGCTGCTCAAACCTCCTCATCTACTCAACTTAATGATAACAAAAAGGGGGAGAAAGGACCAAGTGAGGGGGAGAAGCTTCACATTCAAATCAGTAAAGTAATTGTGCCTACAATTACTCTCACCAAGCCACTAGTAACAGACAGTATTGATCTGATCAACGAAGCAGCAGCCAATATGAGAGCAGCTGAAAAGAAGAAGTTGAGTCCAATCAACTGGGAGAAAATTGATGAGGACATACAAAATGTTACGACCGACATTTTATATAATATTATTTGTGGATTTGGTATAATATTTAAGTCAAATGAAAATATATTCAATGATTGTACGCTAGAGTGAGTGAAAATTTCTGCGTTATAAATTTGCTTTGTGTAGTATATGATTTTTCAAAGCAAGAGTTTATTTAATTTCTTTATTTTTGATTTATAAGGAATATTCTAAGCTTTGGAAAAAATTTCTTTTAAAAGGAATTTTGTTCACAAATTTTGAAAATGATTTTATAAAGTCTCTAAAAATCCAAGTTATTTTATAAATTTTATAATTTTTGAACTTGTATTTTATTTTATAAAAATAAATCTTTATAAATGTTAGTTGTCATAATTATCAAATTACATGGTTGTCCTTGCATGCAAATCCTTCCCTATTCAATTCAAAGGGCTAAAGAGACAATTCCAACCCCACTAACTCTTAATTTTCTAGCCAAATTCCTTCTTTGCCCTTGCATGCAAAATAAACCAAGTAAAAGTGGAGGGATAGTCTTGTCAATTCTCATTCCCACTCATATTTGCCAAATCAAAAACCATAAAGCAAGCAAATGATGTGATCATCCACTCCACTCACCATCACACTTTCTCCTCCCACCCTCCTCACTCTCTCACTCTCGGCCCTCCCCCTCCTTCTCTCGGTTTTTTAGCCGAAACCAACCCCCTCCCCATTTTCTTCATTCCTCCACCAAGTTTCCACCTTCTACACAAGTAAATGTTACTTACCATACCATGATCACATATATTCCAAAGAGTTTTGAGTAGAAAGTTTAAGTTTTAAAGTTGCATGTTAAGGTTTTAGTTGAAACTCAAAATACAATCTTGGTTCTTATGGATTTAAGGTTGTTTTTGAGAGGACTACAATGAATGGATAAGTGCCAAGTCTTGAGAAGAAAACTCTTCATGATTTAATGGCCATTTCCATCCATTTTATTCGGCCATGACCATATGGGAGCCGAATAAATGGTCCTTGAAATCATTCTTGATTGTTTTGATCAATTTTTGCATGTATATGTGATAATGACTTGAATTTTGTAGTGAAAATTTGATAAAACTCCTTGCATGCTAAGTGATCATCTAGGTATACCTTATGCTAGGCTTGCATGTCAATTTTAAGATGGAATATATGTAGAAAATATGTTGTTTTGGTTTGAAAAACCCGAAGGCATGCATGCATGAGGATTTCTCTTAGAATGTTGTAAGATTTTGATCATTTGGAAAGATTTTGTTAGTGAGTCTTAATTTCAGTAGGTATAATGTGTTAATATTGATTTATGCTTCTTGTTGCATGGTAATAATTCGTGGTTATCTTTTATAAAAATATATATATCTTGTTGTTTCAAAAGCATGAAGATTTGTGATTTGTGAAGAGTAGTCTCTTTTGTTTTGCCATAATTGTACCTTAGGTAAGGATGATCTCACCAAGGTTATTTTGAGAAAAAGGGAGTTATTTCAGTAGAATACCATGTATAAGTCTTGGTTTAAGTATTTAGTTGTTGTTAGTTGAGTTTGTCAAGTCAAAAACCTTGGAAAATGAGAGTTATAGTTTCTGCAGAAAAATCAGTATAGCACCCTGAGGTTTAGAGTGAGTTTTGACCATGTCATTGGTGTGCACTTTGAGGCCCAAGCTACCAGAAGTTAGTATTGGGAGTATATAATAGGTTTTAGGAGTTGGTTAGAGGTTTGCATGTCATTTGGTTAGGTGCACAAATAGAATCACAAAATCTGTCCAGCAGGGGACAGTTTTGTTGCAACTTGGAAAGAGGGAGATTTGACCATGTCATGGGTAGGCCCTCATTAGGCCCAATTGGGCCTTAGTTAGAGGGTATGTCAGAGAAGTTTTTCCAACCATAGTTCATAGGATATGAGCTAGAACCATGTGTCACAAGTTAATTCAAGTCAGGGCATTTTCTGCCCAGAAAAACAGGGGAACCTTGGACTTTTAGCTTAGGCCCAAGAAGGCCCAAGCCAGGCCCTTGAGCCACATCAAGTTTGTGAGATGCCCTTAGGTCAGGAGAGTCTTGTGTAAAAGTTTTGAAGAAAAACTTGTAGTTTAAGAATGTCTAATGTACTCAAGAAACCATAGTTGTCATTCTGAAATTTGCACCAGTGAGCACTATCACTTACCACATAGTTTTAGAATACTTAGAAGTGAGTATTAGGTCAACCACCATAGTTGTAAGATAGTATAAGGTCAGTAGAGAAAAAGGCACAAGTGAGGGTCAATAGGTTTTGGATAATTTAGGAAAGGCACATCGAGTTAGAAAGCCGAAATTAGAAGACCTTGTCTAGTTTAGCGACCAAGTGACTTAAGTCGCGAGTCGAGATCATCCAAGCCTAGTGTTGCATTATGATATATATGGTGTTATTTGGTGTTAATATATGATATGTGAATATGTGGCTATGTGTGTGCAATTATAATTTAAAAGTGAATATAAATTAAGTGCATATAGGCCTAAGTGCCATCCGTGTTTAATTTCGAGTTGTAAATAGGTTAGGTTGGTGAGAATATATTATAATGAGGATTATTATTATTTATGTAGGATCTCGAGATGAGGGAAAACTTGCCATAAAAGTCGAGTGAAGCTCCAGTTGTTGCTCCTACCAGTCAGACCAGACCAGCCTATCTCAAGGCAAGTGATTCAACTTGACCTTCGTATTTACTGCAAATTCATATATATCGATGCAATTATCCTGAGTCATTTTGACATACTTAAATCAAGCGTATCTTTTTTTATCTTTGAGTTACATAGAGATGCCATGAACCCTCGAGTACGTATTGCAAGTAGTTCAAAAGTCTTTCATGATTGTTTAATGCCATGATAAAAAGAAGAATTGATATATTACTTGATGGATCATCTTGATTAACATGTTGATGTTTCCTAAGTATTAATATCTCATCCTGATACTTGAACCCCTATAGAACCTTACTTTGAATTCTGATAGTCAGATACTTACCAGCTTGATTCCTCAT
>NW_027418477.1:0-67246 GCF_009905375.1 Apium graveolens | reverse complement strand
CCATTAAATCCATGAAAGCCGCTGGGGCGTTGGTTATCCAAAGGACATTACCAAGAACTCATAATGCCCATACCTGGTACGGAACGCTGTCTTGGAATATCTTTGGGGTTAATCTTTAGTTGGTGATATCCAGTTCTCAGGTCAATCTTGGAAAAATAAACAGCATCCTTTAGCTGGTCGAACAGATCGTCTATTCTAGGCAATGGGTACCTGTTCTTTATGGTTAGCTTGTTCAACTCTCGATAGTCTATGCACAACCTCATGCTCCCATCTTTCTTCTTAACAAATAAAACTGGTGCTCCCCACGGAGACACACTGGGTCTTATCATACCCTTATCCAAGAGTTCCTGTAATTGGATAGTTAATTCCTTCATTTCTAACGGGGCTAACCGGTAAGGTGCTTTTGAAACTGGCGCCGTCCCTGGGGCCAACTCAATAGCAAATTCAATCACTCTATCGGGTGGTAATCCCGGAAGGTCTTGTGGGAATACATCTTCAAATTCGTTGACTACTGGAATATCTTATAAGTTGGGCACCTCCTTCTGCGTGTCCACCACATAGGCTAGGTAAGCCTCACTTCCTTTTCGTAGCATCCTTTTGGCCTGGGCCATAGTCAAAAATTTCTGCGTCTGCCTCTTTCCTCTAAATATAACTTCTTTCTTCCCGGGGATATTTAACTTAACTTTCTTCCCTTTACAGTCTATCTGAGCATCGTTGCTAGATAGCCAGTCCATTCCCAAAATCACATCAAACTCCCCTAATTTAAAAGGAATCAGATCAACACTGAAAGATTGCTCCCCTATGCCTATCTCACAGGCGGGGTGAATCTGGTTAACAGGAATAATTTCATGATTGGCTATTTCTACTTGTAAGGGTTCTATCAAGGGTTCAGCCTTAAGTCTTAACTTACGCGCAAGGTCCTTTGATATAAAAGATTTAGTTGCTCCCGAATCAAATAAAACATTTGCACTGACTGAATTTAGAGAAAGGGTACCTGCTATCACATCTGAATCTTTCATAGCATCCTGGACTGTCATGTTGAAAGTCCTCGCAGTAGGTGGCTTATTGAAAGCAGCCCTGCTTGCTCCCGAAGCTGCTGGTTTGTTCATTGGGCATTCCTTCTTCCAATGACCTGGGCGTCCGCACTGATGACAATTGGTGGTTGGAACGACGGCAGGGGTTGATGATGGGCACTTATTTGAATAGTGGCCCTCCCGACCGCACTTAAAACAGGTTACTGGCCTTTCTTTACACTCCCCAGTGTGATTCCTTCCACATATGTTACAGGCTGGCAATGGGGGTCGAGACTGGTTGGAATAGGACATTCTTGACTTCTGGCCGCCCTGGCTCACACTCACACTCATTGGCCGCTTAAACCCAGTGTTCCTTCCTGGTAGGGACACTGCTCCTCGATTAAATCTAGTTGGGAAGCTCCTTCCTGCGGAACCTCCACCCATGCTCATACTTTTCCTCTTTATTCCTTTCTTCTCTCTTTCCTTCTGCATCTGTTCACTTCCGACTTCTACAATCGTTGCCTTTTGCACCAGAGTGGCATAGTCCGTAAGCTCAAGAATTGCCACCCTATTCTGAATCCATGGTTTCAGTCCCTGCTGAAACCTCCTAGCTTTCTTTTCCTCGGTGCTCACAAACTCCGGCACAAACCTTGATAACTCAGTAAATTTCGCTTCGTACTCTGCTACAGACAAGTTATTCTGCTTTAGCTCCAAGAACTTGAGCTCCATCTGGTTTTCCATAAACCTCGGGAAATACTTTCCCAGAAACGACTGACTAAATCTCTCCCAGGTTATAATAGCATCTGTCTCCATGTTTTTCTTGGCCTCCCACCAGTAGTTAGCTTCTCCTTTCAGAAGGTAGGTAGCAAATACAGTTTTCTGTGCCTCATCGATACTCAAAATCTCAAAAGATTTCTCCATTTCCTTTAACCATGCCCTTGCCTCAACTGGGTCAGCTGATCCGTGGAACTCAGGGGGCTTAAGGGACTTAAAAGCCCTGAAAGAGTTTGCCACTGCATTGTTACTTCCTTGAGGGGGTGGGTTGGGTTGACGTTCCAAATTCTGTCTTAGGAGTTGCATGAACTGGCTCATGGGATCCATGCCTGGGTTTGGTACTGGTTGCTCAACCTCGGTTTCTCCTTCTTCAGCCTCTATCTCAAATCCCTCAACATCATATGTTTCCTCTTCCTCTTCATACAGGGAGTCATCCTGTTCCACATAATCCTCATCTTCCTCTTCACTGTGTTCTTGGTTTCTATTGTCCTGATTATGGCTTCCCTGGTCCTCAGATCCAGGGTTCGCCCTAGTTCCAATCTTTCTTGGCGGCATGATTCTGATAATAATAAAAACAATTATTGGGAAAATTCAACGTTAGGTCACAATCATATACAACATTGTGCCTTGCACAGCTCTTATAATGGGGAGAACGTATATCGCAATTCTATTATTTTAAGAAAGTTCTAATACGAAGTGCAGTAATAATAATGATAAAACAGTGATCCCGTCACTATGGAACTGAACTGAAAGGAAACAAATATATACATAATGTGAGAAATACATAGTTTGATCTGGTCAAAAGTACAACAGTGCTACAGTCATCTATCCCAAAAGTGATACACCAGAGTCTATCTGTCTAGTCAGAAAAAGGGATGCTATATACAAGTCAACTATCCCGGAAAATTGGCTCTTACTAAGGCCTCGGCTAACTAGACAACTAGACTATTCCATCATCAATCCTGAATCACACACCGGAGCGGGTCAGCTCCCAAGCCCTTTCCATCGCACGACGGAAGATATAGTCGGCCTGCCGCCTGGAGATCCTACCATGCCTGTCCCCCTGGAGCGATCTGAGCCTCGCTCGGGATGTGAGCTCTATCCCCGTAAGCTCCCTCCTCAAGGATCGGGGTATAGAAGCCCTGGTCTCATAAGCTCGGGTACGCCTACCCGCCCTCTCTGCATCCAACTCCCTCCTGGCCTCATCTAGTCGGCCCTCGGCAACAGCCACTCGGGTCCTCAATACATCCTGAACATATCCATGAGCTAACGAAGACTGCCTGTGGGCAGGGTCAAGAGGTGGTGAATCCGGAGCCGCTGAGGGTGCCTCCTCGGTCTGCCTAGGCTCGGAAGTATGGGTCTCTGAGCTGTCATCATCAGGAATCCAAGATAGTGGTGGAGGGGTAGGGGCTCTGACCACCGGAAGTGTGGGTAAAGGGATACCAGCATACACTACCATAGGTCCAACACGCTCCTCAGCTACTGGGACCTCATCCGGGTCCTCCTCATCTGGAATAGCAATAACCTCTGTCTCTGACTCCTCTGAGGGGTCCTCCTCATCTGAAACAGCAATGACCTCCGTCTCAGGCTCCTCTGAGGGGTCCTCCTCATCCTCCTCCATCTCAGGCTCCTCCTGATCCTCAACATCTAACAATGCCTCATCATGCTCACGCTCGAACATCTCGGGGTCCTCTATCTCAGGCGCCTACACATTAAACGAGCTAAGTTACTATCATGATACTTATAAGGGTTCCCGTAAGGGTTTTAACTGTCAGCACTACTTTAAGTAGTCCGACCATGAACTTGGCAAGAGTTCTTATTATCTTTGTGAGTTTGTTATTATATCGACGCATCATCTCTGAGGTTTATAACGCTTAGCTCTGATACCATTTCTGTAACACCCCCAGATCCGGGGTCGGGGATCCGGGTTGTCACGGTCTTTCTTTCCACAATATCACTTCACTTAATTAATAATAAATAACCTCATGCTGTGACCCCATACTAACACACACCACAACCCGTTATAGTCTCAGAGATGAAATTGAAATAAGTACAAGTCTTTGAATCCACAATTTAAAATTATTACAACCCAAAATGATTACTTGATAATTTACAGTTAATTGCCATTATCTGCCACAAGTTATAATTATACATAATTTGATTCTCAAAAGTAGAATGCCTGAACTACAATGGATCTACCTCTGCAGCTATAGCAGCTACAACATCATCGGGAAGACGCGGGACGCTTCCCACGCGCTTGCGCTGGGTCTGCTGGAGTCTGGCCATCTCTCCTAACTGTTGTTGTGTGATGAAGAAATAAAGCAAGAGTGAGCCTTACAGCTCGCAAGATAATATATATAGTGATAACAATAATATAAGTATCTAAATGGATACTTAATAGAATCTCTATCATGCGTAAGATAATTACTTACTAGATATAAGTAAAAACAAGGAATGAAGTTACCAATACTTCACCACGCTTATATCATTTATAAAGCTACTTGAACTACCACCATTCAAAGTATTATAAGTTTTAAAAAAAACATCCCATAGATGAGACCATAAGTTGAGACTTGAATAGATTCAATCTTTGAAATATTGTTGAATGAAAAAGTTATGAGATACTTTATTTAGTCCCGATATATATATATCCACATATATATATATATAT
Organism: Apium graveolens; assembly: GCF_009905375.1. Lineage (NCBI taxonomy): Eukaryota > Viridiplantae > Streptophyta > Magnoliopsida > Apiales > Apiaceae > Apium > Apium graveolens. The sequence goes on along the minus strand of NW_027418477.1, from coordinate 62,788 downwards.
ATATCTCTAAAACATTTCCTGGAACCTCTGTTATGTAAAGTATGAACAGAGTTTGAAACATCCAATGAATTTTGGAAAGGAAAAGAATTTTGGCATAAACCAGATATCTTGCTGATCAGGCAAAGATACCAATAAGTAACCTTTTCTACTGTAGATGGATGAATTCCTCACCGGTCATCACCCTGGCCGCATTAGGACCTCACGCTAGACCGTTACCCGGCCCCTCACGCGTTGATGGACTGCCACCCAGCCACTTACACAATAATAGACCGTACCCCGGCCTGTCGCTTATGCCGACTCAATTAGATGGGCTTACTTCCCGAACGTTGGGCAAGTAATCAATTCATTTACCAAAACTGCAACCTCATTGCGAATATAAAATACACCACAGAGCCGGATTCCCCAGGTTTTGAGCGAGTATTTAAATCCCCTTAAAAGGAAGATCTTAAATATAAAAAAAGAGTTTTGGGATCCACTCTGACTTTTAAAAATCATTTTGAAGACTCGAAAACACTTTAAAGAGTGTTTGGAGTAAAGCTGATTTAATGAAGTAAATCAGTCCCCAGAATATTTAGAAAATGATTGAATATTATTATTTAAATAATATTCCCATAAAGAATAATCTTTATAAAAATAATTGAAGTAGAAGTATTAAAACTTATACTTGAAACGAGTATTAAATAACCAAAGATATACTTATATGAAAGTATTATCTTTATTTGAATAATCGAAAATAAGTTTGATTATTAACACCTTATTCTTTAATAAAATAAAGAATATATTTCAGCAAATAATCGGAGTCATAGATCCTCAAATGAATATTCAATAATATTCACTAATAATATAAAAGAGTCATAAGCCCTCGAATGAATATTCAAATAATATCAGATAAACAAATAAAAGGAGTCATACGCCTTCGAATAATATTCGAAATAATATTCAATAATAAATAAAGTTTAAAGTTATCGAATAAACCTTATTCGATTAATAGTTTGGAAAACTATAACCATATATATATATAAATATATATATATATATATCCATATCCATATATATACAAAATCTACTCGGGATCCTCGACTCCCGGTTTTAGAAAATATTTTCACCTTTGGGTCCCTATACTAAGGGTATATGCAAGATACCGCTATCCTCTAGCATAGGTATTATCAACTGAACCAACAGATATATATTTCAAGAATATGAAACAGGCATGCATATATACCATATCACATGCTACAATATATCGCAAGAATTTGCTAAATAACCAACATGCATCTATCGCAAGATAATGCATATACAAGTGTATACATCACAACAACAGTATAACGGATAGAATACTTGCCTGAGCGACTTGGGGGTGAGAAAGGCTCGGGACGAGTCTGATAACCTATAAACAACAAGTAAGTTGGAATTAAACCAAAATCACTTGTAAATCTATACTTTAACTAACTTAGATTCTAACGCTTGTTTTGCGCTCACCGATTCGCTTAAGTCACTCGGGTACCCGCGGCTCCACCATTTTTAATAATTTAACCTTTACGAGTTTTAAAGTGATTCCTTCGCGAATGTCTTACCAACTGCCTAACACACTTACCATAAATGTTTCATACATTAATTAACCCTTTTTGGTCTTTAACCTACATTTCAAAGTAAGGCGAGGGAAAAAGTTTCATTCGCGAAACGCCGTTACTTGAAACGGTCGTTTCTCCTAAACCGTGCATCGGAATCGAACGAACTACATATCAAAACGAAGCTCGTAACATGAGCTATCTAAACATGGCAGTGGTCATAATCTAGCAGGGGGTTCTCGGGTCCTAATGCTATGCACAAAAACAGTCCAAAGAAAATCGGACGTTACGACGGCTATGTTTACGCGATTTCCAAATTTTAAACCATACAAAACCAACCACAAACCAACCTCAAATCCAACATACAACCAACATCCATCCTTATCACATCATAACAACCCCAACCAATTCAATTTAATCATTCATACTTATGCCTAAACATAACTTTAATCATACTTAAGTTCCTTTAAATCAAAACCACAACAATTACCATTCCATTTCACTACCATTCCAAATCCCAAACTCTAAATCATAACAACAAGCTACAATATCAACCCACTAATCAAAATCATCTTATAATATATAGGAATCTAGGGTTTGGAGATGGTATACCTTCCTTGAAGTGGTGGGTGGAGCTAGGAAGCCTTAAGAAGCTTTGAGAAGTCTTAAGAATGCTTGGATCTTCAAGAAAAACAAGAAAAAGTTCAAGTTAAAAACTTGAAAACACTATTCATTGTCTTCTTCTTTGATTAAATGAAGAAGATTGAGAAAGAATTAATGGCTTAATAGTCCTAACTAAGCATGAAGATGATTAGGGAATTATCTTACCAATTTAGGAAGCTTGGATCTTGGATTTTGAAAAATCTTGCCTTTAAAAAGCAAGAAAGCCGAGAGCAATGAAGAACTAATGCCTTGGTTGCTTTTGATTTTTTGATGAGAATGATTTTTACTTGGCTTGGTTGACTTGTTTTGTATTTGATTTAGTCAATTACTTTCTTGCCCTTGAAATTGTGTGGTTACAAAGCTACCACACCTCCTTCCTTCCCATCTCATGCTTATGTCATCCTCATGATGTCATCCTCCCTTCCTTGTCCTCTTTCTATTGGTTGGATGACATCATTCCCACTAATCCCTTTGATTAACTTCCTAATCGTTTGCCTAATGACCGCTGATCTGTTATACGGTTCGCTTAACTTTCATTCTCGTTTATCGTTTGAAGGATCATACCCGGGATCTTATTACTTAGGTTCCCTTAACCTTTCTCAATACATTATATTCCTTTTTATGATCCTCTATTATAATCCTTTAATTTAAATCCTTTTTATCCTGTTACCTTATACTCAATTCTCTCCGTATCTTGTGGATTTCCGGGAAAAACCAAAGTGTTCGGAATTGGATTCTGACGATCTTTACATACACTTATATACTTCATAGAGTACTAATAATATCCCAGAATATCCATAACAGAACCCCTACATAGTGTGGCGTGAAAAGTTTCTTCATTCAGCTAAAACACTATTCACAAGGGTTACAAAAAGTTGAAAAATTTTGGGGTTATTACAAAGGTGAAGTCAGAAGAGAAGACAACTGAATTCAATTAGCTCAAAACTCAATGTAATATGATTAGAGCTTTATGAATCAAGATAGACTAATGTAGTTATATGTTCAGGCTAGAGGAACATCTATCTTGTATTCACTTGTAAATTTCTTTTGGAATCTGGAAAATGTTAAATATAATCCAGAACTTTTCTGCTATTTACTTTGCATTACTGTTTATATCTTTTTCTTATTTGTTAGTTGAGTTATCCTCTAGGTATTTGTTGTTATTGTCTAACAAGCAAATAGGGGGAGATTGAAAGGCATATGTTATAGCCTATTTGTTTATTCGAGGATTTAACTCAACTCAAATAAGAATGTAATAAGTAAATAGTGGATCTATCGTCAGAGAGATCTCACAAAGTAACATCTGTCAAAGGGTTAAGAAATATTATTCATCTACAGACTTGAAGACTTAATTAACTGGAAGAAGCTCAAGAAATTGATCAAGCCTCAGTGATATAAATCAAGATTGTGGATTTAATCAAGTGACAGAGATCTCGTCAGGGTATCAATTAATTACGAGGATTTAGTCTAAAGAAAATCAAGAGTATCAAGGTCAAGGCTTGAAGAAACGTCACGGAAGTTAGTCACTCATGAACCAGACAGTACATCGAGTGTCAACATTGAAGTGGTGGAATTGATTCATAATTGACAGTGATTTTCAGAAGATTTTCAGAAGAATGGTTGTTGCTCAAGATTAGTATTAATTCTCTATTAATTAATTAAGTCATATAATTTAATTAAGAAAATAAATTATATCTGCAAAGATTAATTTATTGATTAATTGAATTAATTGATTAATTAATTCAGAATTAATATTAAGGATTTTCAGAATTTTTATTAGATTAAAATCTATTAATAATTCAGTAAGACAATATGATTTGAACTACTATGATAATCGGTATGACAATTGATAGTCATACCGAAAGTCTTGCTAGTTCATTCTGATTGTCTTGCTAGCTATTGGGATTGTCTTGCTAGTTCAAAAGGATAGTCTCACCGAAAGTCCTACCAGTTCAAATGGATTGTCATGACAGTTCATTTGATTGTCTTGCCGAAAGTCTTGCTGATTCAACTGGATTGTTTTGTTTACAAAAACAACAGAAAGCAGATCATCTTCAACAGAACACACAAGTCAAGAACACAGCAGAAACAAAAGCAAAACATTTCATTTTCATCTGCTTTATTCAAGATCAAAATTCTAGATTGTAAAGTTAAATCCAAACCACTAGAATTATTTATCTTGTTCTTGTGTAACAATCTAGCGGATCAAAATCCCTAGAACTTAATCTCAAATCGCATTTAGCATTTGATTCTAATTATTGCAAAAATAGAAAAAGTTCATGTCGAATTTATTCTAGATTTGTAATAATTGATTTGAGATTAATCCCTTGTAACAGATACCGTTGTTGTAACACCTTTCAAGTTTAATAAAAGTTTTATTTAACTTGAATTTTGTTTCACCTTTTTATTCCGCATTTTATTCGATTAAACGGTATAGTTTGTATTCAACCCCCCTTCTACAAATATATTGGGACCTAACAGAAAGACTAGTGTTCAAATACAAAGGAAGTGGGGAAAGAACTTGGCCTCTCTACAGGATTTTGAATGAAGGCTACTCTACCTTAGTTAGAGTTTACTCAGCCATAAAAAGGGATTCTGGCTTTACCAGGACTTCCAAGACTGAGATTCTCAACAAGATTGCCAACATAAGGAAGACTTGGTGGGAGCCCAATGCCTTGCCTAGATCATTACTCATTCAAGAAAGAGGAATTACAGTTCACAAATCACCTCATTGGTTGATGGAGTTCAGAGACAACAAAGGAGTCAGAAGATTTTTCAGACTTGAAGATCAGCTCAAGATTGCCAGTAATGAAACTCTCAAGGATATGCAATCTAAGTTGGACATCAATGAAGAAGATGAAGCTGAGTTCTACAGACAACTTCAACTTCAAATAGAGGAGAATGACAGGAGGCTAGGAAAGAAAATAAGGGATCAAAGGAAAAGAAATTAATCTGCTCAGGCTAAAGGAGCACCCTTGGAAACAATGTAATTCTTCAATTCCATCTCAGCATACACATTTTTGCAGCACTTTTGAATTTTTGCTTTATTCAGTTAATATGTTTGTCAAGTGTTTTATTATCATCAAGCTAAACCCAAATTTATGCCTACAGTTCTAGTAGACATAAATAGGGGGAGATTGTTAGGAATATGTGTATTAGTTTGATGATAAGTTAAACAAAATACTTAAGTAGAAATCTAGTGTTTGTAGCCTCAACGGATAAGACCATCCTGGCTATCCGTTGAAGGAGTAGCTTTACTTAGAAATAAGTTTAGTATTGTAGCACATTTCATTCTCTGGATTCAAGTTGTAATTCTTAGATGTTGTGGGAAATTATCAGTCATGTTGACTACCAGTGGATATGCAAATAAGAGGGCTAATTGTAAATATTTCATGCCTTGTAATTTTGTATAAGTGAAGAAGTATCAACTGATATTGAAGACCTTCAACGGATAAGAAACAAAGCTTCAACGGATGTCTCTAAATCTTCAACGGATAATATCCATCAACGGATAAGTGCTTCAACGGATAAGACTTCAACTGCTAATGCATCAACGGATAAAGCTTCAACGGATAAAGCCTCAACGGATAAGGCATCAATGGATGAAAGCTTCAACGGATGCTTAGTTCAATAGCAGTTGATAGTGACAATTCATAAGCTGACAGAGGCACATGGGTTGACAGAGACAAACTGGAATGTGGCAGCCTCTAGGAGGAATCAAGAAAATGCAGCATTTCCATTCTGGTGTAAACAAGGGAGTATTCAAAGATTAACAGCTAAACCTAAATTGCATTGGATAGAGAAATGAAAAAGAAACATGTGAAGAGCCTTTTAATTGTATTTTACATTTTTGTCTTCACTTGTAAACTTGGTGATATATAAACCAAGTAGCAGCTAGTAATTAAATGTAAATTTTCCAGAGCTGTTTAGAAAAATCCAGAGAGAAAATCATCTAGTTTGTACTAGGAAGCAGCTGTGATTTAATTCTTTGAATCACAGATTTTCTGAAATAACACATCTCTGGTGGAACAACAAATCCACCAGAAAAGTTTTTAAGTTCTTTGTGTTTTTTACACTTGTGTTTGAATATATATCTGTCTGTATTAGCTTCAAGCAATTCACACACATTTGCTCACTAAAACACTTAGCCTTAGAAACTGCTCAAAACTTGAAAAAGTTTTGAGATTTACATTCAACCCCCCTTCTGTAAATCTCATTGTTAGTTCACTGGGAATAACAACTCTCACTTGATAATTCTAATGTGTGTGCTGTCTAGCGCGTGTTTAGTGGCTGACTAACAGTGAGGACCATTACCAAGTGTGTGAAGCAGAGAGAAGGTCTATGGAGTGTCAAGGTAACAGGTTCTGAGAACATAATAGTCTATAAGTTAGAGAAATGCTACACTAATAAAACCCACCATGACCAATACCATAGATGCTAAATACAGATGCTTATATCTAGTCTAATAAATATTGAGTTTTGTATATCATATTAGTTCATTGTTCATTTCAGAATCGGTCTCGTAGTTTACTTTCTTATTAGCTTGGACTTTTATAGATGTATCAAAGTGCAAATATGTTGATGCTTTAGTTGCCCCACTCATTGGTTACACTTTTAGTTTGTTATTGGTTAGCTACTGATTCAGTGTTCTTTTGTGATGGAGGGATAAGCATTTTTTATTTTCCATTCATTGGGCTCCTCCTGCTTCATCCCAAATATTATGCTCAGACCAAAAACATGTATACAAAAACCCTTTCTTTAGTATAACAAAAAGCATGTACATGCCTCACGTGTGGCTATTATGCATGGGAGACTCCATTCCCGGGTCTGAGAAAGAGTTGAAAGTCCACCCTCCCCTTTTAATTTTTTCTGAAACAGAATTTTAAACATAGGAGTAGTTATTGTTTTTATTCACTGTGCTTGGATGTAATGTAAGAAATTTTATTCGCATTTCATTTTTTTTAAATATTAATGGATCGGAGCTCCGGTCCGTGATCCGTGATCCTAACGGATCCGGATATGGATCGGGTTATAAAAAATCCGACAAAAATCCGATCCGGATCCGAATCCGGTAAAATTAAATGAATCAGGATATAGATCAAGGCTGATCCGATCCAGATCCGATCCATTAACAACCCTAGTTGGTACCATTGATAGGATCCACCATGTTAACATTGTCAAACTGGTCAGGTTTTGGCTTTAAGGGTCAAAAACGTGCTCTGATTTATGAGTTCATGCCTAATGGATCTCTTGATAAATACATCTTCGTTGAAGAGGAAGGTGGAACACCGTCTTTAAGTTGTGAAAGAATTTATGAGATTTCATATCAAGTGGCTTGTGGTATTGAGTATTTACATCGAGGTTGTGACATTCAAATATTGCATTTTGATATCAAGCCGCATAACATCCTTCTCGATGAAAATTTCAATCTCAAAATTTCTGATTTTGGACTTGCAAAATTACGTGCTACCAATGATAGTATAGTTACTATGACTGCTGCAAGGGGAACATTAGGTTACATGGCCGCTGAACTGTTTTACAAAAATATCGGAAGTGTTTCAAATAAAGCAGATGTGTATAGTTTCGAAATGTTGTTGATGGAAATGGCGGCGCACAGAAAAAAATTGAAGTCAATGGTGGACCAAATTAGCCGAAGTTACCATCCTTCATGGATCTATGATCAAATAGCAACGAAAAGGAGATTGAATTGGAAGATGCTTTTGAGGATGAAAGGAATTTGGCAAAGGAAATGATAATTGTAGCAATGTGGTGTATACAAATGGAACCAAGTGAACGTCCCTCAATGAGCAAAGTTGTCGAAATGCTTGAAGGAGACTCTGAGCTTTTGGTGATGCCTCCTAAACCTTTAGTTTGTCCACAAGAGACACCAATCGAGCATCAAGAAGTCCATCAAATGTCTTCTAAATGATGATGAAATACTGACCAAGATCTCATCCAAATGTTTGTAAACTGATAATGTTATTTCATTTTTTCTAATTCCTAGATGAAGTTTGTGGCATAGTTTTGTGTCTTTCATGTCTGTAGCTCAAACAATATGTGTTCATATTCTATGTTACTTGATAAGTTCTCAAAGAAGAAGATGATCATAACTTCAATCTGATATAATACAATTGTACAAATGATGCGAATCAAGTTTTATGCTTAATGTTATCATTAGTGCCAAGGCATCTACCATAATCTTCATATCATTTCACAAACAGTACGTGCAGTTATATGTATAGAATCAAAACAACGTTACATAATCCTCGATGAATCTCATCTCTTTGAATCATTTGATACACAGATGTGAGAATCACATTCTTCGGCTGCAGCTTGCATAAAACATTATATTCAGTATCAAGTGCAATAGTACATCAATACCATAACCACAACATCACTAGAGGCGCCTCATTATTACCTCTCAGTCTGATTCGAAAATAACTTCAAGCGTGTTGCTAAATGTGGATGCATTTCTTGTACTGGCAGACTTAAATGGATTAGGAGGTATAGCTGGGCAATCTTCTTCTTGTAGCATTTGAATCACATGTTTCATGGAAGGCCTGTCTGCTGGGTGCCAATTTATGCACCAAAGTCCTACTATAGTTAGCTTCTTTGCAATGTTGCTATGTACTTCTTCCTCAATCTGGCTTCTTGGCTCTCTTCCTTGTTCAAGCTGATGAAAAACCCATTCGGGAAAATATGCTTCACTGGTGTTTCCTGTTCCTTCCGAAGTATGATCCCGTGCTCCAACCATTTCAAGCAACAACATACCAAAGCTATAAACATCCGATTTGGGTGACACTTTCCCAAAGTTTCTGGAAAATACTTCTGGTGCAATATAGCCTATTGTCCCCCTAGCCATTGTCATGGAGAACATACTTTGTTCTTTAGTGCACAACTTTGCTAGACCAAAATCAGCGACTTTTGGATTGAAATTTTGGTCCAACAGAATGTTGTGAGGTTTAATGTCGAAGTGGAGAATTCGCTGAGCGCAACCTTGGTGAAGATACTCGATACCTTTGGCTATGCCTAGAGCAATATCTTGCATCTTTTCCCATCCAAGGAATTGTTTATTCTGATTTTTTCTCGAGTAAACAAACTTATCGAGTGAATTGTTCGGTAGAAACTCGTAAACAAGAGCTCTTCTACAGCCATCAGCGCAGTATCCAACCAGACGAACCACATTAACATGGTGAACTAAGCCGATTGTACTAACTTCATTGATAAAATCTTCTCCACTTCCTTTACCATCAACCTTGTCATTCAACACCTTTACCGCGACAGTGATATCATTGGAAAGTTGTCCCTTGAAAACTGATCCATAACCTCCTTCTCCTAATTTGACTTTAAAGTGATTGCTGATCCTTTTAATATCGGCATAGGAGTATTTTGAGGGCTTGAGAGCTTTGTAGTCCTCCAAAAATGTTTCAATCTTTGACCGGTATTTTTGTTTTTGTATATATGACTTGGTAGCATAGTACAATGCTACAAATGTAAGTAACACCAAGACGATGCCTCCAACTCTACCTAAACAAAAGTATGAGAGGTGAATTATGTAATATGTAACCAAAATCCAAGAGCCAGTTTTATCTTGTGAAAGTGTTATGCATGTAATGACCTTAATTATAACAATTTTAAATATAACTTATTTATTTTGACAGAAATTTAGACGTGTCTGAGCTCGAATCCTCAGCCTCCTCCATTACTTGGTAAAGCATTATTTAGTAAGCAAGAAAAGGAGTGCAACCAATGATTTTGTAGTTTTTATGTCATTAAGTTCTATCGAATTTCAAGTAAAGACGTACTCAAAATATTTATGCCTCTGAATTGTTTACATTTTTTAGAGAGTGTCCGACACGTATTTTAAGGTGCATATAAAGTATAGTTCTGTAAAAAAAATTACAATTTTGTTTTTCTGAATAAAAATTAAAACATTCAACTTTTATTCAGAAAAAGAAAATTGTAAAAATAAATTACATAACTATATTTTTTATGCACCTTAAAATGCGTGTCGGACACTTTCTAACAATTAGAAGAGACTGGGGGAGTATATTGTTGAGTATGTGCAACTGTGAACAACGTACAATTTACAGAAGGTTTGACAGATTCACCTGCTAGAAGAAGTTTATGTGACGGATGGCCTGAAAAAAATCAGAGAGTAATTATTTCCGGAACATTGGCAAAAGTAGAGAAATTTCAATATTCTTAATCAGGAGATACAACATAATTTTAATAAATCAGTTTAATGATACAATTAGCACATGCTAATGGAGGTGAATACTGAAAGCAAACTCGAGGACATACCATTGCTGTAGCACTGGGTGAGACTTGTGCTGTTAGGTCTAAACCTGCAATACTTTCCTTTAGCTTCGCAATGACTGCAATCGGGTCTGGACCAAGTCATCCATCCTACGTAGAAAGGGACATCAGAAATGTCGTACATCTTGGTGCAATATTTTAAGCCAGTTCGTGCCAAGTCCATATGAGAATAAACGGGATAGACATCATTATGATTGCCTTTTAAGGAAGTGATAGCATCTATGGTTCTTAAGGTTGTACTATATCCTGGTCCATATATATGTCTGTTTGCAGATGAACAATTGTAAAATGTATATTCATTGAAGTAAGAAGGAAATGGACCAGGTCCTTTTATTGGAGTGTCTGGAGTAAAATGTGTGAAGGAGAATTCGACAAGTAGGAGTCGTGTTTATGATGGATGTGGTTGTGAGAGTAGTCATAGTGTTGTCTAATATCTCGGGATGCAACAAAAAATTGGAGCTTCTGTGATCTGTAGTCAAGAGATTTTACATGAGCCTTGACAGAGAACGAAAGGTAGACACCAGGAAGAGAGGTGTTGACCTGATAATTAAACTCCACCACTGTAAAATTGTCACTACTACAAGCGAGTTGAAAGCCAGGTGGGAAGATACAGTGATCATTCTTCTTGTGATGCTCATCTCTTTCTTTGAGATGAAATGGAAACCTGATTTCAGTTGTTCCACAGCTTGTCATGTTGCAACTATCAATCTGCATCTCTGAACCTTCCAGGCTAGTGATAATGATATTACTACAAACAATTACAATTATTACCAACTTCAACATCTGATGATGAACCATTTCCATGTTCAAGCTTATGGTTCCCATCTTTATACTTTCGGATGTGTCCAGGCTTATGGTTCCCAGCTTTTTACGGTGATGAACCATTTCCATGTCCAAGAAAGTTATGAGACGACAGACAAGTCACCTCTATCTAAGTCTTCGCCTACTGACAAAGTCATTTCAAAAATAAAATGAATACCTTCGCTTCCAACTACTACCCACTCTAAGATTTAATGCAGAAATACTGATGAAAGTTATGAGATGACCAAGTCATCCTAATAATAAAATGAGTGCCTTCCATTTTAAGATAAAATTAGGATAAGCTTAATACAAGTTGCTCTGTTTCCCGCAAAGAAGTTCCACAATAGAATTATATAGGACTGTACATGCTATCCACTTCGCCTCCACACAAAAAATGGGTTCGTGGTTGATACTAATTATTATCACAGCGTGGCTGATATCCGTAACTTGCAGCAGCGGATCCTTTGTATCAGATAATTCTTCTTCTTCGTCATCTTCATCTTGCGGTGATATCCATGACATAAGCTGTCCATTTTATCTCAAAGGCCATCACCATAACTGTACAAATTTCAGCTATGAGCTCTCCTGCCACAATCGTCGTACTTTATTACATTTTTCTCTGTCAGACTTTGGTGAACTAGACTATGTGTTTTATGTGGAGGCCATTAATTACGAAAACTACACTATACGGATACTTGATTCAGGGTTGGCCCAAGATAAATTTTTATGTTGTTCCAATACTACTCTTTATGATTTCCAACAAGGATCATTCTACTTTGAGTTGTCCCGCCATATCTATGATAATAATAAGCCCATAACTTATATAGACTGTCCAGCTCCTGTGAATTTGTCAGATCGATACATACCTGCACCTTCTTGCTCATCATCATCAGTCTCCTCCTATGTTGTCATTGGATATATAAATTCGTTAGAGGTCGAGATCAATTGTAAGATTAGGGGGTCAACCTGGGTGTCAACTTCGTGGCCTAATATCAATCAAACATCTTTCTTGGATGCTCAAGACAGTCACAGCCTTGTATACGGAATTGAGCTTCCATTCCATTATATTTATTGCCTTAACTGTTCGCTATATTATTCTGTTCCTACTGATTATTGTTTAGAAGTCCAACGTAATGATGATTACTTTAGCTGTGTGCAGCCATCGTCCTTCTCCTGCTCGTCAAAATACGAAGACCATATAGCTCTCCTTATCTGCGGTAACAGACAAGAGTAATAGATATTTTATAGTATTATTGTACGCTTATCTTTTTGAAATCACCGTTCAATGTTTAAATTTTTGTAGGCTTACTAGAACACCACTTTCATGCCATCTCAAGGTGGTTTGAAGGTGCATCCTTCCAATTTTTTCCCCTACTACACATGTCATATAACACATATCAGTGCGTGTGTCTTTCGAGTTTAAACCATTTTCCACTGTTTTTGACCTAATATTATTGCTACCTGCAGTCCAGCATACAACTGTTTATAACACGACGGGTAAAATTTGTACTTTGCAGCATTTTTTAACTGTGCAGTTAAGATTTAGATTTTAGGCTGAATGACAACGCTAATGTACTCTCTTAGTCTCTTACCTTCTTGATGATGTTACTTGGTTTGTATAGGGATTGTTCTTGCTGTAAGATATTTGTGTGGTATAGCATTTTTATCTGTAATTCTGGGATTTAATTTAAGAAGACGACATTTGTCTGTGTACAACATCATTGAAGACTTTCTGCAAGGTCAAAACGATCTCATGCCTATTAGGTACACTTATTCACACATCAAGAAAATCACCGGTGGATTCAGTCATAAACTGGGTCAAGGTGGCTTTGGTACCGTGTATAAAGGAAAACTTAAAAGCGGCCTTGTTGTCGCAGTTAAAGTATTAGCCAACTCCAGTTCTACCGACCGCGATTTCATTAATGAAGTTGGTACCATTGGCAGGATCCATCATGTTAACATTGTCAAACTTGTGGGATTCTGCTTTGAGGGTCGGAAACGTGCTTTAATCTGCGAGTTTATGCCTAATGGATCTCTTGAAAAATACATTTTCTTCGAAGAGGTTGGAGGAACCAGAACTCTGAATTGTAAAGAGATTTATGACATTTCATGTAAAGTGGCACGTGGAATTGAATATTTACATAGAGGTTGTGACATTCAAATCTTGCATTTTGATATCAAACCTCATAACATTCTCCTTGATCAAAATTTCAATCCCAAAATCTTTGATTTCGGCCTTGCAAAATTACGTGCTACCGATGATAGTATTGTTACTATGACTGCTGCAAGGGGAACACTGGGTTACATGGCTCCAGAATTATTTTACAAAAATATTGGAGGTGTTTCAAATAATGCAGATGTATATAGTTTTGGAATGTTGCTGATGGAAATGGCGGGGCAAAGGAAAAATTTGAAGCCATTGGTGGACCAAATGAGCCAAATTTACTACCCTTCATGGATCTACGATAAAATAAGTGAAGGAAAGGAGATTGAAATGGAAGATTCTACCGAGGATGAAAGGAAGTTGGCAAAGAAGATGATAATTGTAGCAATGTGGTGTATACAAATGAAACCAAGTGAGCGTCCTTCAATGAACAAAGTTATTGAAATGCTTGAAGGAGACTCTGAGCTTCTGGTGATGCCTCCTAAACCTTTAATTTGTCCACAAGAGGCGCCAGCTGAGCATCAAGAACTCCACCAAATGCCTTCAAACTAATGATGTGATGCTGATCAAGAACTAATCCAAATGTCTGTAAACTGTTTACGTTTTAATATTCGGGGCATAATGCTGTGTATTTCTCATTTGTACCTCGAAACTATATGTTTATCTTCTATATTACTTAATAAGTTCCCAGAGAAGAAGATGATCCTGCAATTTTAAACTATTCAATTGTACAAATGTAGCCAAGCAAGCTTTTTAGCACTATCTCCAGGGCAGTTCATGTTTTATAAGGATATCCGTTTGCATAAAAAAAGGATCTGACTATTAGCACACGTCGGTCTAAAATTCTTACAGTGACATTCCAGCTCACAAATTATGAAGATAATTCACAATAATTTTGAACACCAATCTCAAAACGAGTCGGCAAAAGGATCAAAATAGCAGCAAGGATGATTCTCTTGAATTAGGACATTTTCAAATAAAACATGTGAAAGGGGTGGGAAGATAGGTAATATTCCATTATCCTGAAATTTCCTAGCAATCCCAACTGCATGAAAGTGTTTTAGATCTTCTTCATATCTTTGAAAGTACATACAAGATTTGATTCTGATTTTTGATTTTTTCTTCCTTTCCCTATGTTCTCAAACCACTTACAATACTTATATCTTGATGCTTAACTTCTTGTCAAGACTTTATAACCCATGCATCTTCTTAAATAGATTTAGAACTATAAAATACTGTAATAGGAAATCCTGCATCTAGAGGAATGTGATCAGTAAGTAGCAAGACTCACCGTGGAGAACAAAGGAATCATCAATATAGTTGATATAGATCACCTTATTCGAATACATTCATCTTGACTTGACCAATTTTCTCTCTTAAATATTATTTGCCCCTTGGTTCTACTCTCAAAAGATAGAGACATTAGTCAAACACACAGTAGTATCATTTCTTGCAAGTTGTAACAAACTAGTCCATCATTTGGTTGCCAAGTCAAAACACATGTAGAGCATCTGCAAATACATGCTCTTCGAATGTCCATTTATCCATAGAATCAGGATAGGTTCTTATCATTTGTAGAAATAAGTCACAAGGATAATATATTTTATGTGCTCGTGTATATCCGACATGGACAAATGGTAGGACGGGGTTGGACATGTTGGCATGTCCACTTGGCTTCCGAAAATTTTTTAGGCATGTAGCATGATCTTTATAAATGCCTAGTGCTCAGTGCATTTTATTCACATCCTCAGCTCACTACTACTTCTAGCTTTCTACTTCACCTGCAGATTATTACAATGGAGTTCACTAAGAAAGTCACTGGCGGTTCATCATCATCTTCTTCTCCTTTTGTCGATCTTTTTGGTCCCAAGGACTCTTCAATGCCATCCTCTTCGGCAGGACACTTTAGCTCTGTTTTTGGTCCATCTTCCACGGTATCGTTTCCCTGCTTTTGTCTTGCTTTTTCTGAAATTTTAACATGTGAATTTTCTAATTTCTAATTTATAATTTTAGGGACTGGTTAGGGATTATTCTCCCTCTGGATACTCAATACCATCAAAAAATCAGAATTCTGGCAGTGCGAATGAATATTGCAGCACAAAATATGAAAATCAAGGTTTGCACATATTACTACTGCAGTCCTACTACAACTAGTAATTTCTTATACTTATATGAAATACCATTAAAGTTTGTATTTTTGCATGAACAAATAATCATCTATGAGAAAGTTAATGCAGCTGAATATCTACTTTTTGATGCAAGTAATTAGACCTAATATGGACTGAGAACAGCGACAAAACGTTCTTGAAACTTTTAAAGTATTTGGAGAAACTACAGTCCACAGGTCACATTTTCAACCTTCTTTCGTGTTAATTATAGATCACAAGATTTCGAAAAGCTATGGTACAAGTGGAAGCATACACAACAAGGACAGGAGTGCTAGCTATGAAACAGTAGAATCTTGTAATTACAGCTCATCAATCCATTATGGTGGCCAAGAAGTTTATCCTTCAGATATGCAGTCGAAAAATACTCATAGTGCTGTAAGTAACTCCTTTCATCTCGTGACAACTCTGATCTATAAATATAATTATACTGCGTTCCTAATTTGATCAAAGTAATTATCTAGTGCTACATAGCTCACTATTTTTGTTTAAACATCTTTCAGTTCAAGAAAGATGGCCGAGATGATAATTCTAACAGTGCTTCACGCGGAAACTGGTGGCAGGGTATGTCAATGTTGTGGAATTTCTTTTATATGATCAAGTGTCTCTGAGGTCTGCAGTACCTGGAAGCAAAACCCCAGCTTCGAACCCTTTATTACGCGCACACACATGCAGCAGCACATGCACACAGAGTCATTCTACTAGATGATAGTATTTTATTTTTTGCAATGTAGTTACCTGTTTTAAATTCTTCTTGCCTTTTGTTTGTTCAGGATCCCTGTATTACTAGAGCCTTGTCTTCATGTATTCAAACCATCTTCCAGAAATCAAGGCAAGCAAAGTTTCCGTCGTTACAGAAACTTTTATTGACCATTATTATGTAGTGTGCAACATCTGAGGACAGCTCCGATATCTAGCAGTCAGAGAGCTTTTTGTAATTTTCTTCATGTTACCCTCTTTTACCTGTTCTGTTCTGTAGCCTATCAAGATCTCAAGAAGTCTTGTATATGGTATGATTTCTTTATACGAGAGTAAAATATTTCCTCGAAGATAAGTTTTGATCAATCCAAAAATATAGTTTACATGTAGGCACCTGCAAAGTATCTTTTCAATCATCAAAATGTACATCACTAAACTCTGTCACAGATTTTTTTGCCTTGCAAATGGTAATGGTGAATAAAATCAGAAACTTTTACTTGGAAAAGAGACTAATGAATAAAATTTCAACAATAAAGAGGCTTCAAAGCAAATGAAACAGCAAGATTAACAGAAACAGTCACTTAACTTTCTTAAACGATATCATACTTGTTATAGCAGTCTGCTCAGCTGAGGAACTCCCGGCTGTATATATATGAATTCGTCATGAACTTGTGCAACACATGTCTGAACCATTTTCTGCCTCGGATCCAATTAAATCCAACAACATTTCAGAACACGTGGCGACAAGAGGGGGGTTTTGAAGTTTGAACTACAGCATGTAAGCATCTAGAAGTCCTGCCCACTAGCTATCCTCACAGAAGCATATCAAATTAGTGGCTTCAAGTTTACAAAATTCTTTCATGCTTTCATTTATCCTTGGTGTGTAGTTACTTGCTTCTTGATTAGCATTTTCCTTGTGCGATAATATTGAAAACAAATGCCCTTGGGAAAAGCACTTTGCTTGTCTGATATGATCGCTTTTAAACTCAATTTAAGCTCGTTAGTCATAACCTTAGATAGGATATGTACTAACACATTACATAATGATATTGGCCTAAGGTCTGCCATGGTTTGGGGCACTTTGATCTTCGGTATCAAACAGACTAAAGATCGGTTAATACCATCCTGAAGCACACCATTACTCATGTATTCTTGGCAAAACCGAGTCACATTCTTTCCCGCCACACTCCAGAAAGCCCTGAAAAATGCCGGATTTAACCGGTGACTTATCCGGGTGCGTAGAAAACGTAGTTGTTTTAACTTCATCTGCTGTAATTTCTTTAAGCAGTTTCGCATTGTCTTCTGCAGCTATTTGTTGCACACTATCCCTGTCCGAAAGTCTACCATCCAGTGCTGTTGTTTTAAACAGCTGTTCAAAATAGTCTTTGATTCCTTTCTGCACCTCCTTTGTTGTATCCTGCCACTTCCCTTCACTATCTTTAATTTTGTGCAACGTATTATTTCCTCCTAGCTGACGCATATTTATGGAAAAAACGAGTGTTTCGATCACCTTCACGTAACCAAAAAAATTTCGCCCGGTGCTTCCAATAAATTTCCTGTTTCTCCAATAAACTCAACTATTTCCACCTCACCTCATTATACATTTGTACCCCTGAAAATCTCTCCGTGACTTAAGCTGCCGCAACCTTACTCGATAATCCACACTTTGTTGTTTATACTCATTACTTAGTCCACCACCCCACTCCTTTAGTTTAACCCCACAAAACCGAACATTTGTCACTATAACCTCACCTCCTGCTTCTTTCCACCCATTCTTAACCATATTCACACACTCCTTTTCCCAAGCCAGACATTCTCAAATTTGAATCTCTTCTCCTTAGGTCTATATACTTTCTTCTTAAGCTATAAAAATAATGGTAGATGATCAGATGTAGCTGCCTCAATTACCTTGACCTCTGCTAGTGGAAAAAGTTGAATCCACTCCTGGTTAGCAAGCCCTCTCTCCAAACGTTCTTGAATCTAATTATGCTTTCCTCGTGATTTTTTCCAAGTGAATTTCTCCCTCACATAACCCAAGTCTTGCAACCCACATTTATTTACTACCTCCGAAAAACCTTGAATTAAGTTGGTGGGGTGTTAAAACCATTGCATGGCGACGCGAATAAAGGAATAATCGAAATAGTTGATACATGACCTTACTCCAACAGATTCAAACTTGACTTATCCATTTTTCTCTCGTGAAGTTTATTTGCCCCATGGTTCTACTGTCTCGTCAAGAGACAGATAGAGCTAATAGCATCTACTGATACATC
This sequence comes from Apium graveolens, assembly GCF_009905375.1. Classification (NCBI taxonomy): domain Eukaryota; kingdom Viridiplantae; phylum Streptophyta; class Magnoliopsida; order Apiales; family Apiaceae; genus Apium; species Apium graveolens. Next base: position 44,136 of record NW_027418477.1, on the reverse strand, counting down.
CTCTTTGAATGTCCATTTTATCTATAGAATCAGGACACCTGGACATGTTCCTGATTATATGTCTGCATGTATATTCGACAAGGACACGTGGTGGGACGGGGTTGGACAGGTTGATATGTCCACTTGTGCTCCCAAGAAATTCGAGGCATGCAGCATGTTCTTTATAAATACCGAGTGCTCATTCCATTTTATACATATCCTCTGCTCATTACTTCTTCTAGCTTTCTTCTTCGACTGCAACTTATTACATATGGAGTTTACAAAGAAAGTAACCGGCGGTTCATCTTCTTCTGCTTCTCCGTTTGTCGATCTTTTTGGTCCTAAGGACTCTTCGACGTCTACATCTTCCTCGGGACACTTTAGCTCTGTTTTTGGTCCATCTTCCACGGTAACGTTTCCCTACGTTCGTTGTGCTTTTTCTGAAATTTTAAGAAGTTGGTTGTCTAATTTCTAAATTTCTAATTTTAGAGTCTGGTTAGGGATCATTCTCCCTCTGGATACTCAATACCATCACAAAATCAGAATTCTGGAAGTTCGAGCAAGTATTGCAGCACAAAATTTGAGAATCAAGGTTGCACATATTACCCCTGCAGTCCTATTACAACTGTCATAACATTCTTCAACTTTCTTGAAACTTTTAAAGCATTTAGAGAACTACAGGTCACATTTTTAACCTTTTTCGTGTTAATCATAGATCATAAGACTTCGAAAAGCTATGTACAAGTGGAAGCATATACAGCAAGGACAGGAGTTCTAGCTCTCAAAATCAAACAGTAGAATCTTGTAATTACAGCTCATCAATCCATTATGGCGGCCAAGAAGTTTATCCTTCAGATATGCACTCGAAAAATACTCATAGTGCTGTAAGTAACTCCTTTTATCCCGTAACAACTCAGATCTATCTAATTATACTACATCCCTAATATGATCAAAGTAATTATCTAGGGTTGCAGAGCTAACTATTCTTGTTTAAACATCTTTCAGTTCAAGAAAGATGACCGAGATGATGATTGTAATGGTAGCAATTCGAACAGTGCTTCACGGGGAAACTGGTGGCAGGGTATGTAAATGTCGTGGAATTATTTATAAGATCAACTGTCTATGAGGATTGCAGTCTTGCATGCCTAGAAGCAGAACCTCGAACGCTTTATTATATACAGACATGCGCCGCCAACACATGGACACAGAGTCATTCTACTAGATAATATTAATTTTTTGCATTGTTATTACCTAAAACTAACTTGTTCTCTTTCCTTTTTTCAGGATCTCTGTATTACTAGAGCCTTGTCTCCATATACTCATATCATCATCCAGAAATCAAGGCCAGCAAAGATTATGTCGATAGTAATACCTGTAATGGTAACATCTGAGGACAGCACCGATATCTAGCAGTCAAAGAGCTTTTTGTAAATTTTCTCTTGTCTAGCCTTTCAATTGATCTCAAGAACTCTTGTATATCATATGATTTCCTTATATGGGAACTAAATATTTCCTCAGAGATAAGATATGATCGATTCAAAAATTTATAAAACTTAACGAATGGCGTATACAAAGTATTTTTCAATCGTCAAAATGTACATTACTAAACTCTGTAAGAGAAATTTTGGCTCATAAGCAACGATAAATTTAATCAGAAACTTTTACTTGGAAAAGAGACTTACTAGCCACAAAAATGATCGTAATTGAATTTTAGAATCCTTATATGTGCAGAAATCCTTTGCAAAGCCAAATAAACAGTAATTCTCGGGCATTGAAGCCTCTGTATAGGGCGTCAATAGCTATCATCCCCTTGTAACCTTGTTCAAGCCTGTTACGCTCATTAGCACATCATACGGATCATTCTCACCTGTGTTCTCGAATCTCTATGCTTATAAACTCTCATAGCAACCTGTGTGGCCTCAGTGACTAAATTGGTGCCTTCCTTTTCACAGGAATCCTAAGTTTTTTTGTTATGTTTTACGTATGTATTTCAGAAACAAATAATTGTGATAGGGAATTAACTATCAAGTCCGGGAGCATCAAGGAAATCATTTAAAATCAAGAGTGACTACAAAAATTTGATAAGTTCCTTTAATCTTTTAGGTCATCACATTATTTGTTGAGTGAGAGTGAGATTGATGAGGCGTTTGGACATAGGAACATAAGTGAGATTTGGATAGTATATCGCAGTCTAGTTTATTAAATCGAAACTCGACTCGAATCCTAGACTGCAACATAGAACAAGGGAGTAGTCAGATTGCAAGAGAGTATCGCAGCCAGGTATAGGAAAAACAAAACATAGTGGGCATTATTGTGCTCCCAAGAATAGTGCGGCATTTCAGTTTGCACAGACAAACATACCACTACAATGGGGGCTGTTTGTTCCATATATGGCCATATCAGCAAATGTTTTATGGGCCAACTGTTGGCAGGAGCTGCACTTTTTTAATGGTGGGTCATTAATAAAATAAGGGATTTTCTATGGTGTGCCCAAGGGCAAATAATAGTCACTAACTCTCATAAAAATGGACTCTTCTTATTGGTTGAATAATAAATGTTAATGGCCCCTGCATTGACATCAATTCCACCAATAAAAAAAGTTTATTTTTATTAGAGTTAGTGACTAATGTATGCCCTTAGAAATAAGGACCGATAAAATAATCAAACTGAATGTTTTATTTGTTTGTGTTACAATTTTTGTTGTGGAGAATGGATATGTTGAACATGAACATATCTTGGGAGTGAATAGAGACAAAAGATACATGGATAGTATGACGGTTGAGAGTTGAAAACACGAGAAAGTGCAGCTTAGAATCTTGGCGGGAAAATCAAAATATTAATTTGCGGGAAAAGTGAAATGAATAATTAATGTTTCAATTATAACGAGAGTGATGGAGATGGAAGAATGGACAGATGAGATGAGTGATATGCTAGTGTAAGCAGACCAACCCTAAATCAAAGAGACCCCATTCATCTTTCGGTTTACCTCTTTTTGTCTTTAAATACACAACCATATTTTTTTAATAAAATTATAAGTACATTATTATTTAAATTTAAAATTTATAAATGAAAGTTGAGGCTGTACCTTGTTATTGTGCTATTTAAACATACGCATGAACACCATTTGCAGTTCTGGTATCGATATTCTTAACGTCCCGTAAAGAAAGCGCTATAAAAATTCGACTATAACAAGATGAAGGGTGATAGTGTACCACTGTACCTGTTGCAAATTGTGGTGGGTTTTACGTTAATTGTCGCTGGCTATTTACAAATTCTTGATAAAACAGATGACAACAAAAACAAAAAAGAAGAATGATGATTAAAATAACAATAAATAAAAATAGTTAAAAAGCAAGCTGTTGGTTCAACATTTTCCACTTCTCCTCTCCCTACAACTTTCCAATATTTCCATCTCAGGCCCCACAAATTCATCTTACTCTAATAAATAAACTTTTCCCAAGCAGCAACAAAACATAAACTCATTTCTTCTCCTTAACCCAATTTTCAAATCTTCCCACCATTTCTTCATTTCCCCCAAATTTCTCAAATCTAAAAAAATGGAAGACAAATTAGACAACAACATAGACCCTCTCTTCTGGCTTCCCACTGACTTCCTCTCCGACAACGAGGACGACATATTCATAGGCCAAGACAACCTTAATCTCACCTCCAACACTCAACTTCCGCCTCACTTCCCATACGACTTCACTGAGTTGAATCGCCCTTTTGCTTCTGAGGTAACACCTTTGTTCCATTCTTCACACACACTGCCAATTATTTATTTTCTTCTAGTTAAACAAACTCAAATATTCACATTGTCTTGTTTTTAAAATGATTCTAACCATCGACATCCCGAAAAGGAAGCGGAGATAATACCGCTACACATTCTCACTAACTAATATTCTGTTGTTTCCGCAGAACAAGTGGGCTTTGTCCCGGTCACCACAGTCGATACTGAGTCCAGTGTTAAGCAATGGAAGCCCAAATGGCCCGTCATCTCCAACGGCGCCGTTTACTCGAAAACAGGACCAGTCGTGGAATCTAATATGTGCTGCTGCAGGGGAAGTTAACATGTGGAAGATGAAGAATGAAACTGCTAACAAAAACAGAGCACTACCCACCCCACATAATATTTTCACTCACCACGTAAGATATTACTACCACTCCTATTTATAATTTATATTTTTTCTTCCATTATTTTTTTGTACTTTTTTTTGAATAAAAACACGTAATATTTTCAATCATGTTTATGTATTGTTTTTAAAAAAATTATTGTGCAGAATAATTGTTCTTACTGTTTCCGTTCTTTAACTAGAGCGGGGTGTTATATATTTTGCGCTTATACTAGTTGTGTGCTTATTGCAGGTGAAGCAAAATAATGGTTCAGTGTGGGGAGGAGTTTCAGCAGAATTTGTTTGTGGTTTTAGTCGAAATGCAAGATGTAGAAGAGCTCAAAGTCCGTTTCAATGTGGATGGCCTGCCTTACCAATTCGGAACCAACATTTTTATGTAAATGGGCGTGTGAGTCATCCAAGTTCTATTTTTGCTGGTGGCATGAGAAATGTTGCCGGTGGTGGTGTTGGTTTGAACAAGAAATGTGCAGGCACTGGTGTGTTTTTGCCTCGTACATGTCCAGACACCGCCCCTTCCCCGGTTAAACCCGGTAATTTTTTTTTCTTTAATACGATAGAAACTCGTAAATTAAAGTTGATCGATATATATTTTTGAACTCAATAAATTAATAATCCGAATAATTGAAAAAAAATTCCCCATCCTGAATTTTTCACTTTATCCAGATTCAACTGTTCATAATTTTTCATTTTAGTCTAGCCTTCTTTATTGTGGTTTAAAGGCCTATAGAATACTGTCAAATTTTAGTTATAGTTTAATTTGTAATCCAGTTTCTTGGTTACCTAATAAGCTGCCAAACACATTTGTTTACATATTTCATCTGATTGTCTTTTTACCCATTAAATATTGTTTTCTTTCTATCCTAGTCTAGTAGTTTTCAAACTTGTTTTCAAACTTGAAAATACTGCAAAGCTTCTGCCTAGGTTTTGAGTCTTTTGACTGTGGGAAATAGTGCTTGGCCTACATCCAGCTGTTGTGTCCTTTTTCTTTTTGGGTTGTTGTTTTGACTATTGGATTCTGGCCCTTTTAGACCCCATCTGCAGTTTAAAACTTCATTCAATGTAGGGCTAAGTGAGAGCAAGATGATTAGTATATGTTGCTTATGTAATCATTCTTTTTGTTTAGGTTGTCCAGCTTCTTTAATACCATCCAGGCCTGCTCCAACTTCGAATGTTAAATGTAATTATGATGTGATGAGTAAAGCCCCAGCTCAATTCACAGTAGGTGGTGTCAACCCAGATCATGGTAAATACTGGATACTGCTTGATACTAATATTTTTTACAATCTTTACACCGTCTAAGTTACACTATTTATGGAAACACCTTTCGTGGATTTACATACATCCTACTCCCTCTGTCCTAATAGACTGTTAACTCGTTCGATTGTTAACATTTCCTAAAAAACATTTTTAATTTACGTGCCTTGTTTATATGTTACTCGAATTGGAGGAACTTAGGGAGGATCATACTCTGAAACTGCTCCAACACTGTTCTACGAGCAGGACGCATTTTGTTAAGTAGAGCAGGACACATTCTGTTATGTTTTGTTACATGACTTAATTTTTTTTAAAAAAAATCCGCCTATGCAGAAACAATGCGGAGGAATGCAGGATTGGGAAAATGGCACAATGCGATGAATATGATGGGGAACAGGGCTATGAATTGTAAGATGCTTCTCCCTGAGGAATGGTCTTATTGATCAACCATAATCTGAACTCCAGTTTGTGATGAATGTAGGTGTAGTGCAAGAAAGTAGATTATATTAGTAATAATAAGATTATATAACTAAGGTTTTGGTATAAATAAGATTCTTCTCAAGGTATGAGAAGTGAAAGGTAAAAATAAGGGGATCCTAGGCAGCTGTTTTTTTGTGGTCTACAAGGTTTGAGTTTTGACAATGTGAATGTGGAAAGTGGTAGAATGTGATGATGGGCTGGCTGAGTAGTTAATAAAAGGGGGGAAGGGGCCAAGGAGGTGGTGGGGGAATGGCATCAAATCAGTGGTAGTATCATGCAGGATATCTATCTTGTTGGTGGTGCCAAAAGATTGATGCTGTAATTGTAAGCCATAATATCCTCTTTTCATGTTAATGAAGATCTTTACTATATGGGTCCATCCATGTATGTCTGTATGCTAATAAGAAATGAAATCCTATTTTCTGGTCGGATATGTTTATTTTTTAATATTTATTTATTATATGATTTAATAATCAGTTCATTACATGATTTTTCATTAAATATCATAACAGAAATGAAAAATTATTGATAACTTTATCAATCTAAGTTTGCATCAGAAGGAATGCACTAACCTAGAACCGGAAAAAATCAGAAGATTACATCTCTATTTGCCTTTGCTAAAAGTATTTACATCATTCATTTATATAGAAGGTTTATTCAACTTTAAAGACACTAAGAAGTATATTAATAAAAACCTATACTACTCTTATATCTTATTACTCCCCCTTGTGTTATGGAACGAGAACATTGTGAAGATCCAAACTTGAAGATAACCGACAAATGTAACAACAACTATGCTAAAATAATGGTAACCGAATAATGCTCAGATAAAAAAGGTAGAAGAACATAAGATGCAAAGTTCATGTAAAAATAATATGAGAATTTGAATGAAGAAACATGATTCGAGGAAGAATTTGAAGAAATATATTTGAGGAGGAAGAAGAATAAATAAATGAGAATAAAATAATCATAGTTACTTGACTCGATGCAAGCTAAACCGTTTGTTTCATAGCTAAAAAAGAAGTACAACAACCTGCCTTAATGCAAGCTTAGCTATCAACTTTTATAGAAGAAGAAAATGATAGCAACTTACTAATGTAAGATAAGTTTGTTTAAATTTACGTCCTGGCTTCGCTTTTCATTAGAAGAGTCGGGCTTTTCTAGTCATTAAAAGAATCCTCGATTGTGTGTCATTTGAGGATTGCTTCAACTTCAATCGAGTCATGGCTTTACTAGCCATTAAAGGACTCCTAGATCTGAGCGCATTAGAAAACTCCCGATTTTACTTGCCATTATAGGACTGTTTCTCAGAGATTTCAACATAAGCGAAGTAATCATTCACTTCAATGTATTGAACTCTCAGTTTCAACAACCCATGAAAGTGCATAATTTTCATGCATAATTTCGAGTAAAAAAGAGCTCCATACTCGATAATTTTTAAATATTAGGTTCCATAAAAAAACAACTGAGTCGTCTAAATGCTTAAATCAATCACTTAGAGAGTACTTTGAGGTAGCTCTATCTCAGTGCAAAATCTAGACATCTATAACAATTTGACTATGCAAGCTAAGCTATTGAATAAGCTCGAGTACTCGTTCAATCAATCTACACATTTCAAAATTGAACTCTCGGCTTTTATTTCATCGAGTAATAATAGTGTAAAAGGTCGCCTTCACATGACCTCTTTAAAAGTACTCCCTGTTCAGAGCCTACATGTCCTTGGGATGAGCCTATCAACAACTTTTTAATACCCCACTAGAAGAATTATTTTATCAGTATTGAGGTGCTGAACAGGAATCCCAAACCACATTGAACAGGAATCCTACAAATCATCCGTTGATTTATATTTATCCTTAATTCTTTAGTACATCTGTACATGACCAACATTACTATCATCAACCATAAATAATCCAATAGCAATATGATACCAAGAATGTCTTGTCCAATCCAAATATATAACCCATTCCGATGTGCAGCCAAGAAAACCGTAAACACGAAGCAGAAGACGAAGACAATTAAAGAGAACATATAGACATTTATGAAGTTTCTTCATTTAGTTGACATAATGGATAGTACACAAGAATGCATTTCAAATTAATTTCAATAATTTTTTTATCATCTTCATCAGTATCTGAGGATTCCTTTCATAAATTTGACTATATTCTCTCTTACTTTTGTTGCAAATGGTTATGCCTTTTCAAGGTGAAGCATAAGTTACAGTCCGAACAACCATAAATCATAATAATGGTACTGACATATCCAGAACTGGACGAAGTGGTGCATTAAGTAGTAATTTCACAGCGTTTCTTCCACCTGCCAAAGCCTTGCTTGGAACCTCTCCATCCGACTTTGTAAAAACCACAGATGGAGTTTAATATTTATTCAATATTAAGGAACTAAGTACATTAGGAAAGGTTTATACTACCATTATATCTTATTAATTATAAGTATTAGACGAGGCATAGAGGTCTGTCAATAAACTGAAAATCCGATCCAACTTGCTCTGATTCCGAAATCATTTTAGCAAATATGGATCGATCTATTAAAAATTTAATTATGGATCCATCCCGATAAGAATAATTCGATTATAAATGGAGCGGATATGAATTTAGGTCAATCTGATCCGTTGATAGCCCGATTCGGTTTATATATATAATAAATAAAATTCGACTTAGTTAATAATAAATAAAATTTGAATTTACAATTATTTAAATCGAAATCCAGTTGTTTGATGATTAAGTAAGACTTAATGAGATAACAATTAGGAATTTTGGATTATAATAACTACTCCCTTCGTCCCTTTGAATTGTTAACATTTGAAATGAAGTGTTCGACACGTATTTTAAGGCTCCTATATAATATAGTTACATCAATTATTTTTCAATTTTTTTTCTTCTGAATAATTATTATATGTTTAAACTATTATTCAGAAAAAGAAAATTTTCAAAATAAGTTATACAACTATATTAGACAAGTGCCTTAAAATGTGTGTCGAACACTTCATTTCAAATGTTAACAATTCAAAGGGACGGAGGGAGTATAATTTAGATTGGAGTTAGAATTCAATTTTATCGATCTCATATATAATCTCTTATTTGGCTAATTAAGTGAGTTATATTTTTATTAGATAAAATATAAAATCCTAGCAGTTAGAGAGATAGAAGAAGAAGAAGAAGAACGAGTTCAGTTTTTCCGTGCTACTATACGCCTCCTTCACTCAATCTTTCGTGTGGATACATAAACGGCGTAGATCGCTCGGCGGGATACATGGTGATCGTATTAAGCAAGGACCTCCTTGGGATGAGCCTATCAACAACTTTTCAATACCCCACCAGGAAGAATTTTTTATCAGTATTGAGGTGCTAAACAGGAACCCCAAACCACATTGAACAAGAATCCCACAGATCATCCGTTGATATACATTTATCCTTAAATTCTTTAGTACATCTGTACATGGCCAACATTAATATCATCAACCATAAATAATCCAATAGCAATATGATACCAAGAATGTCTTGTCCAATCCAAATATATAACCCATTCTGATGTGCAGCCAAGAAAACCGTAAACACGAAGCAGAAGATGAAGACAATTAAAGAGAACATAGAGACATTTATGAAGTTTCTCCATTTAGTTGACACAATGGATAGTACACAAGAATGCATTTCATATTAATTTCAATAAATTTTTTTATCATCTTCATCAGTATCTGAGGATTCCTTTCATAAATTTGACTATATTTTCTCTTACTTTTGTTGCAAATGGTTATGCCTTTTCAAGGGAAGCATAAGTTACAGTCCGAATAACCATAAATCATAATAATGGTATAGACATATCCAGAACTGGACGAAGTGGTGCATTAAGTAGTAATTTCATACCACTTCTTCCACCTACCAAAGCCTTGCTTGGAACCTCTCCATCTGACTTTGTGACAACCACAAATAGAGTTTAATGTTTATTCAACATTAAGGATACTAAGTACATTAGGATAAGTGTATACTACCCTTATATCTTATTAATTATAACTATTAGACGAGGCATAGATGTCTGTCAATAAACTAAAAATTTGATCCAACCCGATCTGATCCGAGATCATTTTAGCGAATATGGATCGATCTATTAAAAATTTAATTCGGGATCGAACCCGGTAAGAATAATCCGATTATAAATGGAGCGGATATGAATTTAGGTCGATTTGATCCGTTAATAGCCCGATTCGGTTTATATATATGATAAATGAAATTCGACTTAGTTAATAATAAATCAAATTTGAATTTACAATTATGTAAATCGAAATTCAGTTGTTTCATGATTAAGTAAGACTTAATTAGATAACAATTAGAAATTTTGGATTCGAATAACTATAATTTAGATTGGAGTTAGAATTCATTTTTATCAATCTCATATATAATCTCTTATTTGGCTAATTAAGTGGGTTATATTTTTATTAGATAAAATATAAAACCCTAGAAGCTAGAGAGATAGAATAAGAAGAAGAACGAGTTCAGATTTTCGGTGCTAGTATACACCTCTTCGCTCAATCTTTCGTGTGGATACATATACGGCGTAGATCGCTCAGCGGGATACGCGGTGATGTTTTTAAGCAAGGGGATACGCGGTGATGTTTTTAAGCAAGGACCTCCTTGGGATGAGCCTATCAACAACTTTTCAATACCCCACCAAAAGAATTTTTTATCAGTATTGAGGTGTTGTACATAGAGCTATTCACGAACCAAGCTGTTCGCGAAAAAGCTCGAGCTCGACTCGTTAAAGGCTCATTCGGCTCGGTTCGTTTATGAACTCGAACTCGAACAAATAAATTTGTTTGTTAAGTAAAACCGAGCTCGAGCCGAGTTTTAGTATGTTCGGCTCGAGCTCGACTCGAGCTCGTTCGGCTCGAGCTCGGCTCGTTAAAACTCGAAAAAAAAATATTTTTTAAATATTTTTATTTATACTTACAGCAACTAGTATAGATACACAGACAGAGTTGAAGAGAAGAAGAAGAACATGACTATTCACAATCAACAATCAAATCACAGCCAAATCAAAAACAAATCTAAACATGCCAAGTCAAATAAATATCTTCCCACACCCTTCACTTATTGATAAAACCCCATGTTAGGTCACACTTTCACTGTAGAGGGGGTGAATACAGTGTTTATTACAATCAAATCGAACTTCAAGAATTTAAGTAACAGAAAACAAACTTTATTGAAACAATAAACTCTGTTACAATCTGGAACTGTTATCTCTCAGTGATGAACAAAAATATCACGAGAGCTGCTAGGGTTACAGTAAATAATATTCTCGATAATGATAACACTTATAGTGTAAACCCTATGTCTGTGTTTATATATTACACAGTTACAAGATAATCGCTAATTGATATGGAATATAATTCTGCTTCCTAATATATATCAATCAGATATCTTTTATTCCAAGTATTCCATTCTTTATGGAATTCCTTCTTCATGCATATCTCTTCTTATGTTTATCTTGATCTTCTTAACTTTAATCAGCTATTGTCCTTATCTGATCGTCCTTCAGCACTTAAGTTCTGATATCTATCTCCTGATGCTTATCTCCTGATAACATAAGTACTGATATCCCTTAAGTCCTGACGTCCAGTATAAGTACTGATCAGTTAAGTACTGATTTGTCCTGTTCAAATAAGATCTGAAATCTAAACATAGAACATATTAGCCATGACATTATCAAATATATCTAACAATCTCCCCCAACTTGTAAATTAGCAAAATATACAAGTTTAACAGATATTTGATGATGTCAAAAACATTAAGTACAAATGCATGAGAATTAGACAAGATAACTACAACTTACAGTCCTTAAAGCTTTTACCAATTCAACTTCTGATAACAACTTTAGTCTGTATACACATCAGAATTTAAGCAGTTGTAGATCTTCGACTTGGCTTCATCATTTTCTGATCTCTCTGATGTCAGGAGTTGTTCTGAGATAATTCTTCAACAAACATTTCTCAGCATATCTGAGTTCATCAATCATTCTCCGTTTGACATCTTTAAGCTCTGCAGTATCTTCACCAGTTTGAAATATTGCAGCTCTGAGATCATTAATCTTTGCTTTTCTCAACTCCTGATCTAGTCTTATGACATAAGCTTTGTCAGACTCTAGATTAAACTCAAGCCCCTTAATACCAAGATATGTTCTGATCTGTGCAGTATTAGGCTTCATATCAACAATATCACCATTGTGATTTCTGTACTTTGGAACATATATGCTGTCAGACTTAACAGAATAAAGTCTTTTCTGTCTCTGAATCTGTTCTTTCAAATAGTTTGCAGCAGTCCCTGTCAATCTGTCATCCACTTGAAGTAAGAATAATACATGCTCCAATTCTTCAAAATACTTCAATGGAATGGCATTTTGTCTTATATGATATACCCTACCATCTGTCATGAAATACAACAAGATGTGTTCCTTCAAGTAGGTATGGTAAACCATTTGTACAGATTCCAGTTGATTCAATCTTTCAGGAGTTGCTCCAATACCTGGTTCACTCAAGGAAGTTGGATCATTGGTAGTGTTGTGTACTTGTTATTTCTAGTGAACTAACAATGAGATTTACAGAAGGGGGGTTGAATGTAAATCTCAAAACTTTTTCAAGTTTTGAGCAGTTTATAAAGACTGTGTGTTCAAGATGAACAAGTGTGTGAATTGCTTTAAGCTGATACAGACAGATATATATTCAAACACAAATGTAAAGAACACAATAAACCTTTAAAAACTTTTCTGGTGGATTTGTTGTTCCACCAGAGATGGTATTTCAGAAATTCTGTGATCTAAGAATTTGATCACAGCTGCATCCTAGTACAAACTAGATAATTTTTCTCTCAAGATTTTTCTAAACAGCTCTGGAAAAATTCTTATCTAATTACTAGCTACTACTTGGTTTATATATATTACCAAGTTTACAAGTGAAGACAATGATATAATAAAATAACAAAGTAAGATCTCCACTTGTTTCTTCTCCAGTTCACTCCAGTACTTTGTTGACTTAATGTCTCTTTATACTAGAGTAGAACGGCTGCTTTTTCTGATGTTCCTGAAATTAGGCTTCCACATTTCAGTTATCTCTGTTCACCCACGTGCCTCTGTTTGTAGGTACAACTACCACTTATCAACGGTTAATCAGAACATCCGTTGAAGCTTTCATCCGTTGATACACTCATCCGTTGAAGGATGTTATCCGTTGAAGCTTTCATCCATTGATGCTCTCATCCGTTGAAGGATGTTATCCGTTGAAGCTTTAGAGACATCCGTTGAAGCTTAGCTTCTCATCCGTTGAAGGTCTTTAAGTCATCCGTTGATACCACTTCATTTATACAAAATTACAAGGCATGAAATATTTACAATTGGCCTTCCTATCTGCATATCTTCTAGTAGTCAACATGACTCATAGTTTCTCTCAACTTCTAAGAATTACATCTTAAATACAGAGACTGAAATATGCTACAACACTAGACTTATTTCTAAGTAAAGCTACACCATCAACGGATAGCCAAAGTGGTCTTATCCGTTGAGGCTACAGACACTGAATTTCTACTTAAGTGTTTTGTTAAACATATCATCAAACTAATGCACATATATTCCTAACAATCTCCCCCTATTTATGTCTATAAGAATTGTAGGCATAAATTCAGGGTTAACTTGATGATAACAAAACACTTAACAGATATATGAAATGAAACTAAGCAGAAATTCAAAAGTGCTGCAAAAGTGTATGTACTAGGAGGTAATTGAAGATTTACAGTATTTCCAAGGGTGCTCCTCTAGCCTGAGCAAATCATTATCTTCTTCTTTGTTCCCTGGTTTTCTTTCCTAGCCCTTTGTCATTTTCCTCAATTTGGAGTTGGAGTTGTCTGAAGAATTCAGCTTCATCTTCAACACTGATATCCAACTTAGATTGCATTTCCTTGAGAGTTTCATTGCTGGCAATCTTGAGTTGGTCTTCAAGTCTGAAAAATCTTCTGACTCCTTTGTCATCTCTAAATTCCATCAACCAATGAGGTGATTTGTTAATTTTAGTTCCCCTTTCTTGAATGAGTAAGGTTCTGGGCAAAGCATTGGGTTCCCTCCAAGTCTTCCTTATGTTGGCAAACTTGTTGAGAATTTCAGTCTTGGCAGTTCTGGTAAAGCCAGAATCCTTCTGTATGGCTGAAAAGACTCTGACCAAGGTAGAGTAGCCTTAATTCAGAATCCTGTAGAGAGGCCATGTTCTTTCCCCAGCTCCCTTGTATCTGAACACCAAACTCTCTGGTAGCTGTCTGTAGGCAGCTATTCCCCTTACTTCCTCTAGCTCATCCAGATAGAGATTAATGTCTGAAGTTTCTTTTATGTCACAGATGTGAACATAATCATCTTTAGAAATGGGTGACTTAGGGTTAGGTTGTTGTTTTTGAGTGAATTTCTTAGAGGTTATGGGAGGTGTAGATTTGGGTTTTCTTTTCTGTTTCTTTGGTAGTGGAAGAGTGGTTAGAAAGGTAGGCAATTTGATGGTGTCCCAATCAATAGGTTCCTCTTTTGGAATGATTGGTTCACCATGGATGTTTATAGTGGGATTAGCAACAAGAGGTTCAGGTATGGAAGGTAGTGGTTTAGATATAGATTTGGTTATTTCAGTATTATCTTCACTCCTTCTATGTGCCTTGGCCTTTCTTCTGTTTCCCTTCTGCCATTCCTCTCTTTCTTCCATACTCTCACCAAATATACTCCCAAAAACCTCATCTAGGTCTGCAATCTTGTCTTCACCCCTGACTTCAATTCCTTTTTCTTCTTCAACTTGACTTGACTTAAGCTGTTGTTCAAGCTTTGCTTGTGCTCTTTTGTCAGCCATTAGTTGCTTGACTTCTTCCTTCTTGGCTATTGAGAATTTGGGATGTCCTTGCATCACACATATGTTCTTTCCCTCTCTAGAGATAATAGCCCTATTTCTCCTTACAGCCTCATCCATGGTTTCTTTGAGATAAGCAATACTCCTACCTAAAAGCTTGTTCTCATCAGCTTTTGGAGGAGGAAAGTCCACTTCTTTTAAAGGATTCTTTGTAGAGTCCTTATTGGATCTTTTATTGGGCTTGAGAATTATAGCTTGTAGTTCTTTGGAAGAAGCTTCTCCATCCTTATGTCTCCCTACTGGCTTGAGCTCCATGTTGATTGGTTCAATCTTTGTGCTATATTTCACAGATGTTGATTTATCTTGTGTAGAGCCAAACAACAGTTGCAACCTTTCATCAATTCTCCTCCTTTGCTCTTTCACTTGAATTTCAGCTGCTGCTAGCTGAATCAAATCAATTCCATCATGCTTTCCTTTGATTTGAATGATTGGAGAAGTAGTGATGGCAGGAACTAGCACTTTAGATATTTTGATTTTTGTAGATGGCTCTCCTTCCCCTTCCCTTTTACTCTCCCCCTTTTTGTTATCATCAAGGAGAGGGGTCAAGCCTTGTGCTTTTGCCAGCTGCATTAGGAGACTGGTTTGAGATTGTTGGTTGTGAAGAATGGTGGCCACAGAATCTTCAATAACTTGAACTCTGTCTTCCAACTTGGCCAGCCTTTTCTCAGTATCTGATTCCTTTTTCAATCTCGAAACCAAGTCCTGCAATGTACCATAGGGCAGGACTGAATCCAATTTTTCAGAACTGTAGGATTTCAAGTCAGCAATATCCTTCCTGAGATCATCCATACTCATATTCTGCTTTACTTGCTGTAACTTCATGAGATGCAGTGAGTCCAGGTGAGCTTGAAGGATAGCCTTGATACTTGCATGTGAAGTGTTCTGAATGGCCTGTTGAATAGTGTTGATTTGTTTGACTAAGGAGACATTGAATTCCCCTGATCTATACTCCTTTGTCAAAGCCCATTCAGGTAGTTTTGGAAATGAACTAGGGCCTTCATCTCCCCCTAAGTTCATGCTTCAATCAAAAGAAACAGAGTCATCATCATCAGAATTTAATCCAAATTCCTCAGATGGCTCACCAGCTATAGAAGGCATCTTGTTAATAGCAGCTTTATCCCTTTGAAGAGATTCTGTTGTGTGTACTAGATGTAGTGTCTTTTCTGCCTCCTCATTGCCCTGAGCAGCCAACATTTGATAGGCTGACACAGGATGAGTAAAAGTGTCAGCATCCAAGGAAATGTTATCAATTACAGCTTTGTAATGTTGCTGAAATTGTCTTTCCTTTTCAGCATCATCCACAATCATTGACTCACTAGCAATGGCTGGTTCCACCCTTATACCTACTGTACCTGCCTTTCTCTCTTTTTCTCTATTTTCTTGCATCAGGGGCTCCCCCTGGCTCACACAACTCACTCCCTCACCTTCACCTACTAAGGTGGTACTCCTCTCACTTACTTTTGCCATGCTGGAAGAAATAGCATGCATTTTTGAGCTCTCAATCTCTCCTTTTGCCTGGGAGCAACCCAGCCTCTCACTCAAATTTTCACTCCCTTCCCTCAATCCTAAGAGTGATTGCACAGTATTCATGTCTTCTACACTTGGAATTGATTCAGTTATGTGTGTAGAGACTATCAACGGATGTGAAATATCCGTTGAAGGTGAAACTGATGTTATCAACGGATAACTGCTGTTAAGCTTATCCGTTGAAGAGCAACCACTTGTCAACGGATGAGTGATATCCGTTGAAGAAGGAAAAGAAGTTGAAATTGAAAGTGATATAACTGTTGAATCTGTGTAGATTGATTTGAGATGTGGTGACACAGATCCTTCAATTATATCTGAAAGAATTTGCGGGTGATCCAACAAATCATCTAAGAGATGATGATCACCTGTATTTGAGTGGGGCTCCTCCCTGAGTTGTAAAGAGGGAGAATCAGGAATTGATGGGAATAACATATCCACATCCAGAGATGGTGATGAAGTGTTTGGTGATTGATGTGTGATTATTGTGAGAGAATGGGGCCGTGACTCCACATTTATTGGAGCCACATCAAACTGAGTTTGAGAAGGCATAGATACAGATGGATGTATCTGTGCAGTGTGTGTACCCTGTGTAGAAGATTGGGTTCTAGCCTTCTTTCTTCTAATAAAAGCTTTTGTTGGTGAGTGTTTGGCTTCAGTGTCCCTCCCTCGTTTGTTCTGTGTTCCTGGTTGGGAACTATTTTCAATAGTAACATCCTTTTGGGAGGATGCAACTAGGGATGTGCTAGATACCTTTTCAACCACCACAGCTTTTTGAGAAACTGTGGCTTGACTAGCTTGGGTACCACTCACCTCTCCCACCTTATCCTGGGAGGCTTTTTGATGTTCACCCCTCCCCTCACCACTCACTCCCTGTTCACTCCCCTCAGGGTTAATGGTTGGTGTTACAACTGTTGTCTTTTGAGAAACAACAGAGGTGGTTTTCTTTGTCTTTGATTTTGAAAGTTTAGTTTTGGTGACCTTGGTAGAAATCTGTTGGGGCATTGTCACAGATTTCATGGCCACACTAGAAGATAAAGAAATGGAGGGGTTGGAAGAAGTAGGAGTTGTAGAAGCAATTACCTCACCTACCTGAGGTGCATTCATGATTGGTAAATATACCAATGGCACACTGCTGTTGAGATCCATTCTCAATAAATCTGCAAGAACTCTTTTCTCTTGTGCCCAGCACTTGAGTTTATTATTCTCATTGATTATGACCAAACCTTCAGCAACATGGTTAGCCAATAACATAAAGAATCTAGCATAATAGATGTTATTAGGTCTATTAGCTTTGTTACCTAATCTAGTACCCAATTCTAGCATCACATAGTTGCTAAAGTTAAAATACCTATCAGAAACAAGCATATAGAGCATATTAACAAGAGATGAAGTTATGGCATCAAAATTACTAATTTTCCCAGAGAAAACCTTTATAAAGGCATCCCCAAGAAAACTCCATTCTTTCCTAAGGCCTTTTCTTCTAATACTCCCTAAACTAGCAGAGTTAAGAGAATAACCTATGGAATCTAACATGCTGGATACATCATTATCAGTGTGTGGTGTCATGGCATTGTTCTCAGGTAATCTAAAACATGCTTGTAAATCATCACAGTTAATACAGTGATTTTTACCTTTGAGAGTGAAGGAGATAGTCATATCTATGGAGTTGAACTCAGCAGTTGTCCAAATCTCCTCAACTACTTCACAGTAAATCGTTGGGGCTTCCAGCATTACATAGCTAAGTTTACAGTTTTTGATGAAGTCCATCATTTTGTGATAGTCTGAATGGGCTTCATTCTTTTCTACCAAAGCTATGAAATTGTTCTTCTCATAGATGAACCCAGATTGAGACATAATTTTCACGACTGGTGCCATTGTTGTGAGTAGAAATTGCAGAGAATAACTTGAAGGTTTTGCAGAGAGAAAATGGTAAATGCTTGAAATTTTAAGAAAGCGTAAAGTAAAAATGAAAATCAGAAGGGCTTATATGCTTTCAAAAAAAAATTAGTAAAAGATTAATCAATAAGTATATGTTAGTGAATTTCAGCCGTTTAAGAATAAACTGTAAGTATTCTAACAACTACCTTTAAAACCAATACATACAGATGTATGTATGAGTATCAACGGTTAAGAAATTAGAATCAACGGCTGTGAAACACCTGAATCGACTGATGTGTCATTTCAACGGATAAGGCAAATTGTCATCCGTTGAAAGGTACTTCAGTTTTATCCATTGACGGATAAAAATTCCAGAAATGTATTTGTCTTTCAACGGATAATGAACATCCGTTGACAGAACAATTTTGACTTTCAACGGATAGGGAACATCCGTTGATGGAATAATCTGTGTTAGAAGTCAAATTTGTTCTAGTGGCTAATACATTTCAGGCTTCAAATCAAATTGCAATAAAGACATGAATTTTAAGAGTAATTAAGCATACCTAGCTCACTTACCAATCTTGTGAATGTTGATTCATCAAGTGGCTTGGTAAATATGTCAGCAATTTGTTGTTCACTTGGAACAAAATGTAGTTTCACTGTACCATTCATGACATGCTCCCTAATGAAGTGGTACTTGATATCAATGTGCTTGGTTCTTGAGTGCTGTACAGGATTCTCTGTTATGGCTATGGCACTTGTGTTGTCACAAAAGATAGGAATTTTATCAACATGAAGTCCATAGTCAAGGAGTTGATTTCTCATCCATAACACTTGAGAGCAGCAACTTCCAGCAGCAATATATTCAGCCTCAGCTGTGGAAGTAGAGACTGAATTTTGCTTTTTGCTAAACCATGATACAAGCTTGTTTCCCAGGAATTGGCAGGAGCCTGTTGTACTTTTTCTGTCTATTTTGCAACCTGCATAGTCTGCATCTGAATAACCAATTAGATCAAAGCCAGATTCTCTAGGATACCAAATACCTAAATTTTGTGTACCCTTGAGATATCTGAAAATCCTTTTGATAGCTATTAAGTGAGACTCCCTAGGATCAGCTTGAAATCTAGCACACAGACATGTAGCAAACATTATATCTGGTCTGCTAGCAGTTAAATATAAAAGTGAACCAACCATGCCTCTATAACTTGTAATGTCCACAGACCTTTCAGTCTTATTTAATTCAAGTTTGGTGGCAGTGGCCATGGGAGTTTTTGCAGATGAACATTCCATTAAGTCAAACTTCTTTAAAAGATCATGAATATATTTAGTTTGACTAATGAAAATTCCATTACTAACTTGTTTAACTTGTAAACCAAGAAAATAGGTTAGTTCTCCCATAAGGCTCATTTCATAATTACTTTGCATTAGCTTAGCAAACTTTTACAAAGTTTATCATCTTTAGAACCAAATATTATGTCATCTACATAAATTTGAATAAGTATACTAGAGCCATTAACATTTCTAAAGAAGAGGTCTTATCAACAGTACCTCTAGTGAAGTGATTCTCCAAAAGAAATTTTGATAAGGTTTCATACCAGGCTCTAGGTGCTTGCTTCAGTCCATAGAGTGCTTTCAACAGATAATACACATAGTCTGGAAAATTTGGATCTTCAAATCCTGGAGGTTGACTTACATAGACTTCTTCCTCTAATTTCCCATTTAGAAATGCACTCTTGATATCCATTTGATAGACTTTGAAATTGGCATGGGCTGCATAGGCTAGAAAAATTCTGATGGCTTCAAGTCTTGCAACAGGGAGCATATGTCTCATCAAAATCTATTCCCTCTTGCTGAGAATAGCCTTTAGCAACCAATCTGGCTTTATTCCTTATGATAATGCCATTTTCATCCATCTTGTTTCTGAATACCCATTTGGTGTCAATAGGACTCTTGTTCTTTGGTTTGGGTACCAGCTTCCAAACTTGGTTTCTCTCAAATTGGTTTAGCTCTTCCTGCATAGCTAATGTCCAATCTGGATCCAATAAGGCTTCTTCCACTTTCCTTAGGTTCCTCCTGAGATAGGAAACTACTATACAGACATTCATCTTGAGTAGTTCTTCTGTTTGCACTTTAGATGATGCATCACCAATGATCAGTTCAAAGGGATGATTCTTGGTCCATTTCCTTTGAAGTGGAAGATGAGCTCTAGATGAGGTGGCCTCAGTATTGTCATGATGTGAGACAGAGTGTTGACTAGTTGAAACTCCCTCCTGAGTTGTTGGTCCTTTGCAGGGTACTTGGAGTTCTATCAACTGATGATGTAAATCGATTATCCGTTGATGAGATATGATCAACGGATGCTTCATTTTGTACTTCAACGGATGATGCACTATGTCTTTCAACGGTACTGCATTGCCTCTATCAATGGATGCAGTATTTTGTGCATTATCCAAGGGCATGTTTTGAATCCCTTTTAAAGTGTCATCTCCATCAATCTCCTCTTCACTATTATCACAATATATCTCAATGTTGTCAAATTTGAGTCTCTCATATTGTCCCTCATCTGTTAGTCCATCAATCTTTTTGTCATCAAACACAACATGCACAGATTCCATAACAATGTTGGTTCTTAGATTGTAGACCCTATAAGATTTTCCAGCTGAATAACCAACAAATATCCCTTCATCAGCCTTTGCATCAAACTTCCCTTTATGGTCAGATTGATTCCTTAGTATAAAGCATTTACATCCAAAGACATGAAGAAAGTTTAGAGTTGGTTTTCTTCTCTTGAACAACTGATAAGGAGTCATGCCTTTAGCTTGATTGATCAAAGAGATATTTTGAGTGAAACAGGCACAATTAACAGCTTCAGCCCAGAAATATGTTGGTAACTTTAATTCTTCAAGCATTGTTCTGGCAGCCCTCAATTAAAGATCTGTTCTTTCTTTCAACTACCCCATTTTGCTGAGGTGTTCTTGGAGCTGAGAACTCATGCATGATTCCATTTTCTTCACAGAACAGCCTCACTTGATAAATTCTTGAACTCAGTTCCATTGTCACTCCTGATATTCCTAACCTTCAAGTCAGGATGATTATTGATTTGCCTGATGTGATTGATAATGATTTCACTTGCTTCATCCTTTGATCCAAGAAAATAGACCCATGAAAACTTTGAGAAATCATCTACAATCACTAAGCAATATCTTTTTCTTGCAATTGACAATACATTGACTGGTCCCAAACAAATCCATATGTAGCAGCTGTAATGGTTCATCAATCGTTATTTCAAGCTTCTTCTTGAATGATGCTTTCCTTTGTTTGCCTTTCTGACAAGCATCACACAGACCATCCCTTGAGAATTCAACAGAGGAATTCCTCTTACTAAGTCCTTTTGACTAGATCATTCATTGTCTTGAAATTCAAATGGGATAGCTTCTTGTGTCATAGCCAACTTTCAACTGTACTTGCCTTGCTGAAGAGACAAGTAATAGATTCTGCATCTGTAGAGTTGAAAGTCAGCTATGTACACATTTCCTTTTCTAACTCCAGTTAGAACCACTTTGTTGTCTTTCTTACTAGTGACAACACAGGCTTCAGAATTGAAGGAAACTGTATTCCCTTTATCACATAGTTGACTGATGCTCAGTAAGTTATGTTTGAGACCATCAACTAATGCAACTTCATCAATGATGACATTCCTTGTTGAAATCAAGCCATATCCCATAGTAAACCCTTTGCTGTCATCTCCAAAGGTTATGCTAGGGCCAGCTCTTCCTTAAACTCTGTGAGCAGGGAGAAATCTCCTGTCATGTGTCTTGAACAGCCACTGTCCAAGTACCATAGATTTCTTCTATTTCCCTGATTGCTTGATGAACTAACTTCATTTTCCTCAGAATCAGCCATGAGAGCTAAGTTGACATACTCCACATCTTCATTCTTTCTCTCCATCAGCTGCCCAATCTTTTCTTGAGTAATGAAAGCCCTTTCCTTTTGCTTGAGCAGATCAAAATATTTCTTCTTGTAATCTACTTGGTCAAATTTCTTCTTTTCAGAAGTTGGCTTTCTGCACTCACTTGCAAAGTGTCCACTTATACCACAATTGAAACACTTGAACTTTGATTTGTCCACCATGTTCTTATGAGGTTTAGTGGCTCTAGTGTTTTTCTTAAACTTCATCTTTGCAAATCTCCTGGACAGAAATGCAAGATGCTCATCAACACTATCAGAGTCATCTTGACTGGAGTTGTCTTCATTCTCAGCAACTTGCTCTTTTCCTTTGCTTGATTCCTGATATCTTGTACCATCTTTGGAGTTTGATGTAGATCTCACAGTTTCTTGTCTGCATTCCCTCTCATTTTCAGCTACCAATGCAACTGAACTTCCTTTCTTTCTCCCCTTCTCCAATACCTCATCCTGTTCCAACTCTAGTTCATAAGTCTTCAAGATTCCATATAATCTTTCAAGAGTGAAGTCCTTATAATCCTGAGAGTTCTTAAGGAGACAGTCATGGGTTTCCATTCCTTTGGCAAGGATCTTAAGAATTTAAGATTTGAATCCTTCACTTGGTACACTCTACCATACAGCTTCAATCCATTCAACAGCTTTTGGAATCTGTTAAATGTGTCATTTAAAGATTCATTTTCTTCAAAATGAAAATACTCTACTGTTGAATGAGAAGCTGCATCTTGTTCTCTTTTACTTGTTCTGTACCTTCACACAGCAGCTGAACTGTGTCCCAAACCTCTTTGGCAGTTGAGCAATTTATCACATTATCAAACATATCCTTGTCAAGACCATTAAACAAAATGTTCATAGCCTTCTTATCCTTGTGGACTTCTTCTGTGTCTTCCATTGTCCATTCTGCTCTAGGTTTTGGAATGGATTGACCAACAGCAATTGTGGCCGTAGCAACTGTGGCTTTGTGGGGAATGTGAGGACCATTCTCAATGCAGTTTACATAACCTTCATCTTGGAGAGTAGATGAAGGTGCATTTTCACCTTCCAATGGTGATAACTGTCTTTGTCAAGAACTGGGATCTTTACTCCAATATCCTTCTTACTCATCTTTGTTAGTTTCCAAGATCTTTAAACTCTTTGTTTGTCAAGAGCCTGCTCTGATACCAATTGTTATTTCTAGTAAACTAACAATGAGATTTACAGAAGGGGGGTTGAATGTAAATCTCAAAACTTTTTCAAGTTTTGAGCAGTTTATAAAGACTGTGTGTTCAAGATGAACAAGTGTGTGAATTGCTTTAAGCTGATACAGACAGATATATTCAAACACAAATGTAAAGAACACAATAAACCTTTAAAAACTTTTCTGGTGGATTTGTTGTTCCACCAGAGATGGTATTTCAGAAATTCTGTGATCTAAGAATTTGATCACAGCTGCATCCTAGTACAAACTAGATAATTTTTCTCTCAAGATTTTTCTAAACAGCTCTGGAAAAATTCTCATCTAATTACTAGCTACTACTTGGTTTATATATTACCAAGTTTACAAGTGAAGACAATGATATAATAAAATAATAAAGTAAGATCTCCACTTTTCTTCTCCAGTTCACTCCAGTTTGTTGACTTAATGTCTCTTTATACTAGAGTAGAAAGGTTTTTTTGCTGATGTTCCTGAATTAGGCTTCCACATTTCAGTTATCTCTGTTCACCCACGTGCCTCTGTTTGTAGGTAAACTACCACTTATCAACGGTTAATCAGAACATCCGTGAAGCTTTCATCCGTTGATACACTCATCCGTTGAAGGATGTTATCCGTTGAAGCTTTCATCCATTGATGCTCTCATCCGTTGAAGGATGTTTCCGTTGAAGCTTAGAGACATCCGTTGAAGCTTAGCTTCTCATCCGTTGAAGGTCTTTAAGTCATCCGTTGATACCACTTCATTTATACAAATTACAAGGCATGAAATATTTACAATTGGCCTTCCTATCTGCATATCTTCTAGTAGTCAACATGACTCATAGTTTCTCTCAACTTCTAAGAATTACATCTTAAATACAGAGACTGAAATATGCTACAACACTAGACTTATTTCTAAGTAAAGCTACACCATCAACGGATAGCCAAAGTGGTCTTATCCGTTGAGGCTACAGACACTGAATTTCTACTTAAGTGTTTTGTTAAACATATCATCAAACTAATGCACATATATTCCTAACAGAGTTTGACCGCTGCTTTGACCTTCGTGATATATTTAAATTATCGAATAAGAATCTATTTTATTTAAGTTTTGGTATTTAGATTTAATAGTCCGGAAGTGCGGGCTGTTACACACTGGTGGACAAGGAATATGACATTGAAGATTCAAATCTAAAATTCTTTTTAGCTCTTCCTGAATGTTGGGATTTGAAAGCTATTATAAGAGATAACTATGCTCTTGATGAAACTACTATTGATGAAACTACTCTTGATGAAATTTATGGAATGCTCAAGACTTATGAACTAGAGATGGATCAAAAAAGAAGAGACATGGGAGAAAGTTAAGAACAGTTGCTCTTAATGCTGAGGAGAAATCCCCCAAAGTGGATATCTCAAAGAAAGGAAAAGGAAAGGCTCTCATCATAAAGTCTGATTCAGAATCATCAAGTTCTGATGATGATGATTCAGAAACTGAAATCTACCTGAAGTAGATGCTGATGAAGAGATTATGAAGTTGTATGCTCTTATGGTGAAAGGTATCACAAAGATAGACTACAGGAAATTCAGAAGAGGAAAGAAGTTTCCAGGAAAGGTAGAAGTTCTAATAAGAAGGGCTTCAGAAAATCTGAAGGCAAAGGAGGAAATTCTGACAGAGGAATTACTCAAATGTCAAATGCTATAACTGTGGTGAGAAATGCCACATATCTCCTGACTGCAAGAAAGGAAAGAGTGACAAAGGCAAGGCACTTGTCACAAAGAAGAAAAATTGGACAGACACCTCAGATTCTGAAGATGAGGAGAACTATGCCTTGATGGCAAATGCAGATAGCAGTTCTGATGCTGCTGAGTTAAAGGTACCTCAAACAACTTATGTATTTCATACTGATGATATTACTGAGTTGAGATTATATCTTAAAACGATGTTTATTAGCTATAGAGATCAAACTTTAACATGTGAAAGATTAACTTCTGAAAATCTTACTTTTAAAAAAAGGAATGATTATTATTTAGAAAAAGAGTTAGTTATGTTCCATCAAACTCAGAAGGATAGAGATGATGCTTTCTATGTGAGAGATGAAGTGCTAAAAATGAATAAATCTCTAAAAACTGAGTTAGAAAAGGAGAGAGAGATTATCAGGACTTGGACTAACTCTGGCAGAACAACTCAGAATATACTAAGTAGTGAGAATTGGAAAGGGCTTAGGTTATGGAGATGAGAAAAGTGAAAAGGAACTGAACAAGTTAAGCCAATTATTGTTAAACAGGCTACTAAGCCAAAGGTAAATCATGTTAAATTTGTAACTTAAACTGTAAAGTCTAATTCTGAAAAGATGAAAGATATTGAGACAAAGTGATAGCAGAGTCAACTCCTGACAAATTAGAACAGGATAAATCAACTGAAGTTAACATAGGCTTAATGACAAAGAAGCAGTTTAAACATAAGCTGAAAGAGATTACCAGTGTAAACAAGGTAAAGGAAGCTAGAAAAATAGGAATGGAAAGGAAGGTGTAATAAAAGCAACAATTATATGTCTGTTCCTAATGCTCCTAGAAAGAAATGCTATAACTGTGGAAACTCTAATCATCTGTCTTCTTTTTGTAGGAAGAATAAGAATATAAACTCCTTACCTTCTAAGTCAGGAGTTAAGAGTCAGTCTGTTAGGTTTAAGCCACAAAATCCTTGTTTTCATTGTGGTAGTGTGTGACATTCCATTTATACTTGTAAGGAGTATCATAGTTTGTACTATGATTATTATCAGATAAAACCTTCTTTAAAGAAAGTAACTTTAATTCCTTCTAGTGTAAAGTATGATGCAAAGTCTGATAATGTTAATACTGATAAGAAAATTGTTAGCATAAACTCTGATATTAAATTCGCTGCAAATGTTAACAAACTTAAAAAGGCCAAAGGATCCAAGCAAGTATGGGTCCTTAAAACTAACTTTAGTGGTCTTTGTGATTGCAGGGCAACATGAAGAACATCCTAGTTCTGGATAGTGGATATTCAGGACATATGACTGGAAATAAAGCCCTGCTATCAGACTTTATGGATAAAGCTGGCCCAGGAGTTTCTTATGGAGATGGCAACATTGGGAAAACTATGGGATATGGCAAGATCAATCTTGGGAATGTCATTATTGAATCAGTAGCTCTAGTCTCAGGACTTAAACACAATCTGTTGAGTATAGGTCAAATCTGTGACAGAGGTTATCATGTGAATTTCTTTGAAGAACAATGTGAAGTTATAAGTAATTCAACAGGCAAAGTGGTTCTGAAAGGATACAGGCATGGTAACATTTATGAAGTCAGACTTTCAACAAGTACTGATGGTTTGCAATTTGTCTATTGAGTAGAGCATCAATTGAAGAAAGCTGGAATTGGCACAAGAAACTCTCTCATTTAAATTTCAACAATATAAATGAGCTTGTAAAGAAAGATCTTGTGAGAGGACTTCCAAAAATAGTATTTGCTTCTGATGGCCTTTGTGATTCATGTCAGAAGGCAAAACAAAGAAAATCTTCTTTCAAGAGCAAAACTGAGTCATCAATTCTTGAGCCTTATCACCTACTGCATGTTGATTATTTGGTCCATTCAATGTCATGTTTATTGCAAAGAAAAATATGTTATGGTTATAGTGGATGAGTTCACAAGGTACACATGGGTGTACTTCTTGCACAAGAAGATTGAAACTGCATCTACCCTAACTGATCATGTCAGACAGCTGGATAAATTGATCAAAGATTCTGTTAAAATTATAAGGAGTGATAATGGCACTGAGTTCAAGAATTCAATCATGAAAGAGTTCTGCAAAGATCATGGAATTAAACAGGAATTTTCTGCACCTGGAATTCCACAGCAAAATAGAGTTGAAGAAAGAAAGAACAGGATTCTCATTGAAGCTGCACGAACAATGCTTGATGAAGCAAAGCTTCCAACATATTTTTGGGCTGAAGCTGTGCAGACTGCTTGTTTTACACAAAATGCAACACTCATAAACAAGCATGGAAAAACACCATATGAAATGGTGAAGAAGAAGAAGTCAAATCTGAAATACTTTCATGTGTTTGGTTACAAGTGTTTTGTTCTTAAGACTCATCCTGAACAGCTTTCCAAATTTGATCTAAAAGCTGATGAAGGAATTTTTGTTGGATATCCACTTTCCACAAAAGCCTTCAGATATAATTTGAGAACAAGAGTTGTTATGGAATCTATCAATGTCTCTTTTAATGATAAGAAGATTACTGGACTTGAATATTTGATGATCATGATCAGCTGAGATTTGAGAATGAAGATTTAAATTCTGATTTTGAAAATTCTGATCATGTAAGTTCTGATGGATTAAGTTCTGATGTCATTGAAACTCTGGTAATAACTCCAAAGGAAAATGCACCTGTCCAGGGGGAGCAAGCTGAAGATCCTACCGCATCTCAAGACTCTCGAGAAGCATCAGAACCTGTCACTGGCTCTTCAATTCTGATTCATCTAGTTATGATGAGCCAAATTCTGATAATTCTGGAAGCTCTGATTCTTCAACTCCTGAAAAATCAAATTCAATTTCTGAAGTCTCAGAGAGCATAACTACAGGGGGAGCATCAAAAAATTGATGGAGACAGTATGGATCATGGGGGAGGATCCAGTTCTAGAGATCAACTTCCATCTGCAAGGAAGTGGATTAAAGCACATACACCTGATTTAATCATTGGAGATCCTGAAGCAGGTGTCAGAACTAGAACTGCAACTTCAAATGAATGTCTCTATCATTCTTTTCTATCTCAGACTGAACCAAAGAAAGTGGAAGAAGCTCTTCAAGATGCTGAATGGGTGCAAGCAATGCAGGAAGAGTTAAATGAATTTGAAAGAAATAAAGTCTGGACCCTAGTGCCAAGACCAAAGAATAGATCAGTTGTTGGTACAAAATGGGTATTTATAAACAAAACCGACAGTGATGGCATAATTACAAGGAATAAAGCAAGACTGGTTGCTAAAGGTTACTCTCAGCAGGAGGATATTGATTATGATGAAACATTTGCACCAGTTGCAAGATTAGAAGCCATAACGATCTTTTTGGCTTATGCTGCTCACAAGAAGTTTAAAGTCTTTCAAATGGATATAAAAAGTGTTTTTCTCAATGGAGAGTTGGAAGAAGAGGTATATGTTGAACAACCTCCAGGATTTGTAGATCCTAAATTTTTCAATCATGTCTACAGGCTTGACAAAGCACTTTATGGCCTTAAGCAAGCTCCAAGAGCATGGTATGAGACTTTAGCTCAATTCCTTCTGGAAAGTGGATTTCATAGAGGTACAATTGACAAGACTTTATTCTACCTCAACCATGGAAAGGACTTATTGGTACAGATATATGTTGATGATATCATATTTGGTTCTACTAATTCCAAACTGTGTGAGAAGTTTGCAAAGCTAATGCAGTCTAGATATCAAATGAGTATGATGGGAGAACTCAGCTATTTTCTGGGCCTTCAAGTCAAGCAAATTAAAGAAGGCACTTTTATCTGTCAATCCAAGTATACCAGGAATTTACAGAAGAAATTTGGAATGCAATATTGTTCAACTGCATCCACTCCCATGGCCACTGCAACCAAGTTAGATAAGGATATGGTAAATCAGTAGATATTAATAACTACAGAGGTATGATTGGCTCATTACTCTATCTAACTGCAAGTAGACCTGATATCATGTATGCTACTGTCTTTGTGCAAGATTCCAGGCTGATCCAAGAGAACCTCACTTATTAGATGTGAAAAGAATTTTCAAGTACCTTAAGGGTACAGCTGATCTAGGATTTTGGTATCCAAGGGAATCAGATTTTAAGCTAATTGGTTACTCGGATGCAGATTTTGCAGGATGCAAAATAGACAGGAAAAGTACCAGTGGAAGCTGCCAATTTCTTGGAGGCAGATTGGTTTCTTGGTTTATCAAGAAACAAAAGTCAATTTCCACATCAACTGCAGAAGCAGAATATATTGTTGCAGGGAGCTGTTGTGCACAGATTCTTTGGATGAAGAATCAGTTACTAGATTATGGGTTAGAATTTTCTAAAATCCCTATTTACTGTGATAATCAAAGTGCTATTGCTATGACAGGTAATCCAGTTCAACACTCAATGACAAAGCACATCAGCATAAGGTACCATTTCATAAGGGAACATGTGGATGAAGGTACAGTGGAATTGCATTTTGTTCCAACAGATAAACAGGTAGCAGATATCTTCACAAAACCACTATGTGAAACTACTTTTATAAGATTGGTAAATGAACTTGGAATGGTTTAGGTTCTTTCTCTAAATCTGCTTAGTTTTTGTTCTCATGCATCAGACTTTATGATCAGTGTTTACAGATTGTATTATCAATATGTAATCTGTGCTTAATTTGAAAATTCATTAAATGCTGATTGTTATCTGGTGTGGATTTATATACTCTGATAAGTGTTTTGAATGTTTGTGGCTATTCAATCCAATGAGGATAACTGTGCTAGATGCTGACCTGGTAGTCTTTAACATACTAGAAATCCCATGTTTGAATTAGTTGTTTATGTGGAAACTCGTTAACACAAGCAGATTCTGATATTGAGCTTAGTCAAGTTTACTTTGTGTATCTTAATACTAAGTCACAAACTAGATTCTTGTTTCTTATCTGTCAAATTCTGTTGTCAGTAAATCTTAAGAATGAACTAAGTGCTGATAAGCCTCACTTATCAAAAGAAAAGAAAAAAAAAAGAAAAGAATAAAAGTCAGGTACTCCTTTGAGATCTAGAGTAAAAATGTGGAAGGGAAGACCCAAGTGCATTGATGGTATTAAGTAATATGCATTGCAAAAAAAATTTCTTGGTGACTTTTCACACTCTATGATTACTGGAGAAATACTCTGATAACATCATAAATTCTGATAAGCAGTCGTGACTCACTTACACTGAGAAACCACTGTAATTTTTTTTCAAAAGATGCATAAAATGAGCACAAACAGTTGAGGTGGACTCTTGCATAAATTTGTTTTATAGTAGACACCATGAATGATGACAGATTTTAAGCATTTTTCTTAGTTATGCCTTATTTCTAAGATGTACTGAAGTTGATCAGACTTTAATCTTTATCTGATATTTTGCTGAATGCACACACTTTCACTCCATATGAATGATGAAAATTACTGTGGTGATTTAAGTTGTTTTTGACAAACAGTTAAGTGTCATTTGTATAATTTCTGAGAACATGTTATGATGGAAGTTTTGATGATTAAACTCTGAAGAAAACAAGTCAGTATTTGTATGAAGAATCACAGAAAAATATTCACTATTTGAGTACAGAAGCCATGTTCTGATAACTGTTAAAATCCGATATGAGTTAAGTTATGATATTAAATCCTGATGGAATTTTTGATGCTTACGTGGTATTTTTCTTTACTTGACTTATTTGTGGTAAAATCTGAAACAGTCATATTTAAATCAGAATAAATTTGGGTAAGTTAAAAACAGTCATAATCATTATGGGTTAGTGGTTAACGTGTTGGTTTTGAATAAATGCATGTGCACGATAATTATTGCCTATTTTACGTGCCCATTAACTCATGTTTTAACTTTTTACTGACTGTCCATGCGTTGTCAGGTGTAAAGTGTATCCCATGCTTCAAAAATATAACTGTTAAGTGGAGAGAGTATATATATGGGAGTGAAAAGATTTTCTAATCTTTTATTTACTTTTCTATTTTTCATCTCTCTTATTCTCTCTTTCTCTAATATTCTCTGAAGCGGTCTTCTTTCAAGACTTTTATCAAACACCTTGCAAACATTCTCTGTCTCACTTAATTTCTTACAGAGATGGCACCAAAAGACGTGATTTTCAATGGAGCTAAGTTTGTTCCTAACAACTACTCCTCCATTCTTAGCAAGGCTGAACTCCATCGGAACTTCACTTCATTCAGGATTTTCTCACTAATTCTGATATTGGGTACGCTCTAGCCCAACCTGATGCAGTCTCTGGAACTCAAGTGCTGGAGGAGAAGTGGAGTATATGATGATGGTGGTGCTCAAGGGTCCCCAAGTATAATCTTTTTATCAGGGGAGGATGAGCATGTCGTAACTTTGGCTACAGTATGCCAAGCACTGCAGCTGCCTGAGAACTGTGCCTATTCCACTGTTGAGAAGCCAGTTCTTCAAAATATGATGGCCAATCTGGGGTATGAAAGGACATTAGCCAAGCTGGGTCAATAGAAGAGACCTTATATAAGAAGGGAATGGAGTTTCTTCTTCGACTCATCACCAAGGCTTTTGCAAACAAATGTTCTAATTTTGATGCCATCCCCATCCTGAGTCAACAAATCGGGTATGCTCTCATTAATCAAACCAATTTTGATTATGCAAGTGTTGTTTTAGATTTTATTGGGGATAGGATGATAGAAGATAGAAATACTGTCTATTTTGCTAGATTCTGTCAGCTTATTTATAGCTTTTGTTATGATAATAAGCCCCAAGTAGCTCATGAATTACTTCCATCATTCAAACTAGCCAAAAGAGCTTTTAATGACTTATTATCGACTGATAATAAGAAGGCTATGTTGAGACCCCTCCAAATACCTTTATCTGTCAAACAAGCCTTAATAATCTATGATCCGGTGAAATACACTACATTATATCCTGATGTCCAACCATCAGAACCTCAACCATCAGCACCTACCACCTCTACACAAACACCTCAGACTTCTCAACCATCAGCACAAACAACCAGACCTTTATCTTCCTCAAACCTCTAACAAAACAAATTCTGTTCCTCGACCTCTACAAAAGAGAAGGAAGATGATTCTCAGAGATGAGTCTGAGAGTGAAGAGGAAACAATTGAAGCACGAGTTCATGCATCTGAACCTGTGATAGTTGAAGCGGAGAATATTACTTCTCAGAAAGAATAGCAGCTCAAAGTTCTGATACTTTGAAAAGGAAATTTGTAAATTCTGATGTTGCTGAAGCAACTCCTTCACTGGCAAGGAGATTGAAGAAAATGAAGGCAAGGAGGTATTTGGCTAAGGCTATATGAAGATACTGAAGAATATGAGGAAGGGGATCAGGAATCTCTGATCTCACAAGAACCAATTATTATTAAAGCCCTTCAAGCTCAAGCCAAAGACACTGCTAATGACACAGTTGTTACCCCTTTTGTCTCTACTATTAAGGCTACAGATGATGCTAAAGAACAAACTGATAATTCTGAAATAGATATTCATAATTTGAATATACCTAAAGTTCTTTATCTGGAAGCTCCATCTACATCAAAGACACCAGCTCTGGAGATAAATTCTGCTGATCAGAATTTAGATGATGTAATTCCTGAATCTCCAGTTGCTTCACACACTGTTGAGCTATCAGAACAGAATGAGTCTTCCTCAAGTTATGATGACAGTGTTTCTGCTGAGACTCCAGAACCTATTCTGGGCAAGGAAGAATTGGTGAAGAAATTTGTTGAAAAGGAAGCACATATTCCTTAGGAGGATGCTCACAGAGGTGTTGAGTGGACCAAGAAGTGGAATGAATCAGATTTATTCCATGTTCTAAAATTCTGACAGAGCATATTGCAAAAGCTGATGAGTTGCTCACAAATACTGATTTCAAGACACAACTCAAGATCACAGCTCTGTCTACAAAACATCTTCAAGGTCTACATACTGCTACTCATGAAAAGGTTGATACACTCAGAGAACAAGATGATAAGCTCGATCAGGTGCTCAAGCTTGACAAAAACAGGTATATCAGACCTATTTCTGAAAAAGTTACAGCCATTGAGAAAACTCAAGAGAAGCAAGGCCCAAATTGTTGAGGTTCTGGTCAATCAAGCTTCTCAGAAAGCTCAATTGGATGAAATCCAATCTTCAGTTGAACTTCTTCTTTCTCTCTTACTTCCTGATGATGCCAAAAAGGGGAAAAGGTAGTTAATTCCAATGCTCATCTACTCAAGAACTAAAGAAAATGATGATAAAGGTGATGACCAGGGAAACTCTGAAAAGAGCAGAGGTCAAAGAAAAGTTCAAGGAAAATCTTCTATTCAGAACAAGTCAAATTCTGATGCTGTGAATGCTCAAAGATTGAAGTCAAGTGGTGATAAGTAAATTCTGATGTCAAATTCTGATATTCAGTCAGGATCTGAAGACTCTCAGAAGTTCTTACAAACTCTGAAGTTAAAAGGGAAGCAGGCTACTGTTTATTACAAAGATCCTAAAATCCAGACACTTGATGAGGAGATAACAAGAAGATTAAATCTGAAACACAATCCAAGAATGGATTTAGAAACTCTCAAGGAGGAAGAAGCTAGATTTGCTGCTGAGAAGACAAATCCTAAGTCTAAAACTTTTGATGCAAAGAAACCTCCATGGCCAAAGGAAAAGGGCATTGTGATCAAGGAAAAGTCAAATTCTGAAACTTCAAAGTTCATAACTAGATCACAGACTGAGAGTAATCCCAAAGACAAAGGGAAAGGAAAAATTGATGAACCAACCAAGTCACTGGACTTGAAAACTTCTCAAGATCTGATGAAACCAGTGTGTAAAATGGTTCAAGTATCTGATGATAATCTTGTTGAAGATGAAACTGTTCAAATTCTGAAAA
The DNA here is from genome assembly GCF_009905375.1 of Apium graveolens. Lineage (NCBI taxonomy): Eukaryota > Viridiplantae > Streptophyta > Magnoliopsida > Apiales > Apiaceae > Apium > Apium graveolens. The sequence continues at coordinate 10,201 of NW_027418477.1, read as the reverse complement.
GAAGAAAGATAAGTGAAGATTCTAAAACAACCTCTGACACTGCTCAAGTTGTTGTTCAGAATAAAGGAGAGGAAGGTACAGAAGAAACAGCAAATTCTGATCAAGCTATCAAGACATCAACTGCTGACAATGCTCAAGTTGATTTGAATAAATTGACAATTGCTGATAAGAAGAAGCTGTTATGGAAGAAAGCTACTCCAGTTGAACCAAAATCTAATCTCATGATTAATCAACTTGCTACATTTGGGTTGAAAGGCAAGCAACCTAGAGATAGAGCTGGATTAGGTTCTGACGAAGAGAAGATTCAAACAGGAGTAGAGGTTACTCTAGGGATTCTTTCATATTGACAGACAAACCATATGAACAAATCAAACAAAGGCACCTTGAAAATGTGTGTCTGCTCAAGTTGTGATAGATTCATGATAAGGAGAATCTGAAAGAGAAATTAATCTTATTTCTCAATGATGGAAGGACTTATAGATTAACTGATTCTGATGTATTAAAGAAGTCTATCAGAGAACTTCAACATATTCATTATCTTCTGGAAGTAAAATCTGATATTACAAGAAGATGGTCAGAATATATTTTGAAGGCTATAAGAGATCTATTCAGAATCTCTGGTACAAAGACTTTAGTACAGTCCAATGATTACTGAAGGTGATGGAAGAGAAATTGCTATGCTGAAGAATTCTGCTAAGGTGGAAGTTATTCTGAAAGGAAGATGCTTATGTTATAATGAAAACTCTTCACATCCTAAGGTTATCAGACTTGGTGATGGACTTGAAAGAACATCCATTCAAGCTCTCAGAACAAGCATTTATCAAATTGGTGACAGTAAAGAAGAGAACCGATGGGGTCAAAGCACAGTTAACTGAAGTTCTGAAGAAAGCTGAAGATAATCTGATAAATGATTTTGTTAAGAATCATTATGGATTCAGATTGATTCAGTGATGTTGGTAAAGTTGGATGTTTTGTAAGTTGTAATTTGTAGTATTATTAAACTCTTATTGTATTTGAACTTAAGTGTTTTGACATCATCAAATCTATTAACTTGTATATTCTTGCATAATTTATAAGTTGGGGGAGATTGTTGGATATATTTGAGATGTCATGTCTAATATGTTTCATGTTTAGTTTTCAGATCTTAACTAACAGGAAATATCAGTTCTTACTGAAATCAGGACTTACTGGAAGTCAGGACTTAAGGATATCAGGACTTAGATTATCAGAAGATAATATCAGAAGATGGATATAACTTAAGTACTGGAGGACTAACAGTTAAGGAAGGAAGCTGATTTACAGGAAAGAAGATCGAAACTAATACGGAATAAGATATGCATGGAAAGAGTTCGAGGACTAGAAGAATTATATAAGATATATGGTTGATATATTTTAGGAGAAAGAATTATATTCCATATCAATTAGAAGTATCTTGTAACTGTGTGTCTATATAAACACAGACATAGGTTTACTCTATAAGAGTTACGATCATCGAGAATATCATATATTGTAACCTAACAGCTCTCGTGATATTTGTTCATGACTGAGAGAAAACAGTTCCATTGTAACAGAATTTGTTATATCGAATACATCTGTTTTTTGTTACTTGTGCTTTAAATCGATTTGATTATATTCTACACTGTATTCAACCCTCTTCTACAGTGTTGTGTGACCTAACATACATTATTTTTAAAATAGGACACTTATATTATATTTTATCTATACTATTATATTAAAGACGAAACATTAAAAATTTGATTGTCGGTCGTTGTTGACTGTTAGATTTATTCTTAAAAATAGTATTATTTAATAGGTATAAGGTTCGAATCCTGCCGAAAACATATTAAAATTATAAAAAAATAATCAAACTTAGAATTTACAATATATAATGAAAAAACAACCATTTATCGCACGGGTTATATACTAGTAATTAATTATATACATTTCATAATATATCTTGTTTTGACTAGTTCATGGTTAAACTGTTTAAATTTTGGATGCAAATTATACTTAATATATGATTAAAATTAATTTTAAATTTTGCATTAGTAAATATATATATATCATTATTTTTAACATATATTTTCACTTTTTATAATTATACATAAATTTGATTTAATTTTTGAATAAAATGTAATCAATTTTTTCGTATAATAGTCACAACAACATGACATATGGAGGGGTACAATAAAAAAATCGCTAACATGACTAACCCATATGTGTCTGTGTCGATCCATTCTCTCTCTGTGGGCGGAGTAGAGGTGGAAAACGGGCGGTTAGGCACGCCCCGGCTCGCCCCGATTCGCTAATTTAACTGTATTAAGTCGGCTCATATCGGGCCGAATCAAATTCGACACGGACCGTAGAAAATAACGGGGCGAATACGGTTTCAATATTCATGATTCGATAACCGGCACGACACGGCTCGTTAAATCGGAACGGCACTGACTCGGATCGGCAAACCGCATCGGCCCGCCAACCCGTTCGAACTCCAACCCGTTCAACCTTTTCTGCTCAACCATTCTGCTCAGCACAGGCACACATCACATAATTGTTTTATATTAATAAGTAAAGCATGCCACTGATTGATTGTTTTATTATTATAATTAAATTATTAATAGTCATCATTGCTTACAGGCTTACAGCTGCACAACACGTGTTAACACTTAACTTCTATCTGCTTCACTACTTTGCCATAAATAATTATTTAAAAAAAAAGAAGCAAACCAGCCCGCCTAGCTCGCTAACCCGCTAATTCGCCCCACCAATTCTTTAACATCTAACTTGGCAAGTCTATTTCTGCACTTCTGTTGTTGACTCGTCTAATTCGTATAACCCGCGAGCTGGACACGAGTTTAAATTTGGTGACTCGGCACGAACCCGGCACAACCCGTTTACTAAGACGTGCCGTTCACGAGTCCGAAGATAGGTAATTCGGCCCGTTGGAAAACCGGCCCGGCACGCACGACCCGCCCGTTTGGCCACCTCTGGCGGAGAGAGATGCTTTTCTCGAACAAGTATGTGTTGCTTATGCGTACGTTTACATGGTGAATGGCACGAGGTTCGAGGACGGTGTGCTGTAAACGATGGAGTTATTATTTCAAAAATCATAAATATACTATAGTACTAGTACTACGAGGAGTATTACTCAGTTTCCTAAAAAAATCTATATTTAATCATTAATTCCCGATTTATTCACTTCAAAAGACGTGATCGATTGATTTTTGAAATTCGATAAATTTTTATAATTTTTTTTATCATAATATATATATAAATAATTCTTAAACTTAAAATACTATATAAATAAAATTTTAATATAAAATATATCCAATTTTATGACTAATTCCTGATTTCGAGTAAACCTAAAACGGCAGCTTAATCGATTATGTCCGATTTTCGACTTTTACAACACCGATACTACTTGGTTACTTAAAACTAGCTCTATAGCACATGCGACTATAATATTACGTAATTTTTTATTAGTTTCGGTTTTTATTCGAGGTATTTGAAATTTAAGTTAGTGATAGATGTTGTGACAAACTTATTTTTGTATTATATTCATAGAATATTTCCGGCGTAACTATATTATTGTCGACTTATCGGAAAAGATTTAATACTCCTTATCATAACATGTTATTTGTGTTGTATTAGTTCATGATAGAGAAAATGCTCAAAATACCCACATTTCAGCATCAATGGCCCAAATACCCATATTTTAAGTGTGTGTCCCAAAATATTGACAAGTTACGCATTTTGAAAAGGAGTACCCAAATTTACAAAATCACGCATTTGGCAAATGCGTATCCCATGATATGCATTTTAAGAATGCGTGTATTTGTTTATTTTTTTAAAAAAAAATTATAAAAAATACGTATTATGTACATGCATATCCCCATATACACATTACATAAATGTGTATCTGACTTTTTTTAATGATTTTCTCCATTTTTCCAACTAAAATAAAAGTAATGATATGTGCATATCTCGTGATTCGCATTCATATGATGTTTATCTCTAAATACCCACTTGCTACATGTATATCATTTTGGGCCACCTAATTTGAATGTGGTATTTTGGGTCATCTTTTTTATGTGGGGCTATTTAGAGCCATCATTTTTCCTTTTTTTATCGTAGTTAACCGACAGCCGCTACCCTTCGGGTGCGCACTGGGTAAACCCTACGGGGTCACGCAATAACCTGCAAAACACGTGAACCAAGGTAAACCGCATTTAAGCGACATATTAGGCATAGTCATAAATTCTCCGAGGGATTCGAACATGTGACTAAGAGGATAGTTATCCTCTCTTTAATCAACTGAGTGAACGCTTGCGGACCCCTTTCTTGTACTTTGTTAATATGAATTTTGTTCAATATACGTGTATAGTGTAATTGCAATTATATTATTTTTAAATTGCCACTAAATATTTGATAGTACATGGTATGTTCTATGTAATATTGTATTAGTAGGAATTTCCCGACAAAATGTGACAATTATATGCATATTTTGTAAGGAAATATTTGGTACTTCATAATTGTCATGAATATAATATAACATATTAAATAATTTTAAAAATATTGCTCAAAATAATTTTGTAACTGTATTTTAATATTATGTAGTGATTATTTTCGTTGATAACTTAAACTACAATTAATTTGATATGAAATTATGTCTTGTTAATTAAAAATTCTATTTAGCAAAAAAAATCGATATAATAAATTATATTATATTTATAACTGTTTCAAAATCTTTAATTTTTAATTATATTTTATTATTTTTTAAATGATACATATAACTTAAATAACATATACATAAATATCTGGGTGTGTGTGTGTTTATATATATATGTATAATTATTTTAAAACTTGACTATTAATTTTTTAAATATGAAAAAATAGGATATGAGTTTCGTAAATAGATCTATGAGTTAAGTGTAATTTTAGTGTTCGAATGATATAATAGTCATTTTATGTTGATAAAATTGTCTGACTCAATCCCTACTTGCTCTATTATATAGATAAAAGATAATAGATGGGAGGCCAACTAAATATTTTTGCTAATTTTTTTATTGCACGATTGAGGATAAAGAACCCAGGAACAAAATTGTTCAGATTGTAAAACTCCAACCAAAATTTATGAAACTGAAATTTGATATTATACAAGAATCATGTAATTTTATAATTAATTTGATCGGTTCAAATTGAGAATAATCGAAAATATTTTATCCAGTTAATACTTTGAAGTTTGAACCGATTAAAAGTAAAAAAAAAAAATATCTTAACCGAAAATGATTTGAAGTATAAAAATCTAATATAAATTCTTATTAGAAAAATATTAAATTAAGATTTAATTAAGCTACCATAATTTTAAATCGTTGTCCAAATCCTAGACTCTCTCATATTTATACACAAATTTAAATCTGTAATATTTGTATATAAAAAAGTAACATATTTATCCAAAATAAATAGGTCACAAAGTGGTAATATCAAAGTGGTCACTTAACTGAAAGTCATATGTGAGTTTAATCATCAAATTTACCAGGTTATTATTTGAATCGCTAAAGTGATAATAAATATCAAACGAATATCTCAAAATATGTGCTCGGAAATTAAAAATCATTTTATGGAAATCTAAATATTTTTCATAAATCATATTTCAATCGAATGAAAATTATGAATTTATAATATTTTAGATGATATAGTAAGATTTTTACAAAATTGTCTACTAACTGTTTTATTTAAATAAATAAAATAACTACAAAATTAAAAATAAATAGTAGATAAATTTTTAAAAAACTTACTATATTATCTAAAATACTAGTCGTCGTACATTTTCATTTGGTTCATTGGTTGTATTACGTTTCAAGAAAAATAAATATAACTTCATAAATAATTTTTAATTTTCGGATACATATTTTAAAATATCTATTTATTTGTATTATTATTAGTAATTCAAATGATATCCTATTAAATTTAATAATTAAATTAATATATGACATTAAATTAAATGACCACATTAATATTTAACCTATCTTAAAAATTTGTATTCTAATTATAATCATGCCTTGTTGCCTGTTGGATAATCGGGTTAAATATTAATAATATAACTAATTGTGTTCAAAAATATCAAGTTGATCATAAAAAAACGACTCAATATAATCACTCATTTTTTTAATCATTCAATTCGTTAAAGTCAACTCAAATACCGGTCAAATTAAACTTTGTTAATATTTTCAGCAGTTAGTTTGGTGTTATATCTTAGTGCTACGAAAATTGATGACATGGCTAACAACGACTAGATACAAAACAAAAAAAATAGAGATATATATATATATAGTTTTTCTATTAACAGGGCTGTACACTTACTCATCATTAAAATGGTTTAAATTATAAATTTTAGTATTTATTATACTTAATGAGCACACAATTAAAAAAATTCATATACTCCCTTCTTCTCATCCAATTCATTACTATTAAGAAGGAAAGCTCATACTTTAATGTTGTTATAAAATATAATTATCTATTTTTTTAAAAAAAATTACATAAAAATAGAATATTATAATTTTTATAAAAAAAATATAAATTATAAATATAAATTATAAAATTATACTTTATAATAGATAAACTGTGTCAAACAGATGAAAAATGGGTAAAAATATAAGCGGGCCGAAGGGAACGGTATACATATGAAATGATCATGGCCCACAAAATGAAAAGTAGGCCGTTCAGTTGTGACATGTGACAACGAATGAAGTGAGCTATTCCCATATTCATAACCAGTCAATTTCATTCCATTCATCCAAAAAGTATAGGATAAACTCATTTGTTCAAAAATTTTTTTTCATTTTATTTTGACAAATACATTTTTAAAAAACATGGTATAAAAATTCATAAGTTTTTTTCCAAAAATGTCTGTTTAACAAAAAATTCCCGATTTTTTTCTCCAAGAAACTTACTTTTAAAAAAAATTCTCGCAATTTTTTTAAAAAAAATTCACAAAAAATTTTCACCAAGCAATGTTTTTTCGAGGATACTTTATTCCTGAAAACTTATTTTTATAAAAAAAATCCCACTAAAAATTTTCTAAAAAAATTAGCCAAAATTATTAAGGATTTTTTATCAGAAAAAATCCCGAGAATATTTTCCATTTTCATTCCTTCATCCAAAAAATTAACTACTCAACGCAATAAAATAAAAATTATTACTTTCCTTTGTCATTATATTTCTGAGTCGGGATCCTCTGTCCCCTCTTGTATCCCCTTTCTTATAGGTCAATTATTTAACTTTTTTGTTATCTGCCTCCTTTTTTATTGGTCAATTATTTATTTTTAAATTTATTTTTTCCGTCTTTAATCTATTAGTTTCTTTCATATTATATAATGTATATTTGAATTATTAAAATATTCATTAATCTAATATTTAATCAATTAAAAATAAATTTTATGAATATAAACATTGTATTATTTAATAAATATTACTTTTATACTTTCTATATTAAATTATCAATCAAGAGTTTGTTCTACAAAGTAGAAACTCTTTATATGCTTACAATTTTTTTGATACATACCTTATTTAACTAATTTATTTGTATTCTCTAATTATATCATAATATATAATAATTATTATTATATATACAATAATAATTATATATATAAAATATAAGGACGAAATAGAGATAATATAAAAATAATAACTGACTAATAAAAATAAAAGGAACATGTTAGGGGGCACGGGGATCACACTGTATTTCTTCCTCATCCTTTATTCATTCTTTCACTTCATTCAATTCATGTGAAGTTAATGCTACCTATCATATTACTAACTAATTAAGGCTAAACATACACTACTTTTAATATAATAATTAAAAACTCTTATTAAAAATACTAATTTCTAATGAATTATCAATTATTAAATAAATGAGGTTTGCGCAGAACTATGTACAGTAAATCCTTCATAAATTATACTCTATAAATTACTAACTCTTTAAATTAATAATTTTCTCAAGTCTGACTAGAACTAGTTATAAAAATCATTATTTTCTATAAAATAATAAGATAATATACTTTAGAAAATTCTTGTATAATTATATAGTCCCAATGATTTTATAGATTATTAATTTTTAATAATTATAAAAAATCTAATATAACTTTACGGAATATTAAAAAATTGGGCGTTGGTATTTGATCGCTCAATTCAGAACCGTCACATCAAACTGATGAAAACTGTTAAATATAATTTTAAAAATTATTATACAAGAAGTACAAATTCGAATCATACCAGCAATATATTAAAATTATAATTTACAATTATTATACCTTAACAATCTAACAATAGAATTACAACGGAGGGGTTGAATGTAATTCCGGTTCGTTTTTTAAATAATAAAATCGCTTTGCAAAATATATTTGTGTTTGAATAAGCAACTGTGCGGAATAAAAAATTTAAGTATTTAAGATACGCAAAGTAGTAAACACAGTGGTTTAAAAACTTTATGGTGGATTGATCTTTCACCAAATATAATATATATATATGAATGAGAACTTTGTGATGCAAGAATGCACACAACTGCTTACAAGTGTTTTTACAAAAGAGGAACATAAAAATTCCTAACAGATGTAATTTTTTCTATTTTCGGTTCAATCGATAATTATCTACTTACTCATTTGATTATATATTACCAAGTCACACATGAAAAAGACAAACAATTAAAACAAATATCTAAGTCTATTCACATGTTCCTTCATCTCTCTATCCAGCATTTTTTTTACTTATTCAAGTAAGCATGAAAATGGAAATGCTCCTTGGTTCTCTCAAACCTGCAATAGGCCGCCACATTTTTGTATACAATTAACCCATGTGACTGTCAAGTCACTTTCAACTACTTGAATTGGTTATCCTTGAGACTTCAATGTTATCCGTCGATACTCCACATAAGTTATCCGTTGAGTCTCTAATGAATTATCCGTTGAAAGTATCTTCAGTCATCCGTCGAAATTTTGTAGTTTATCCACGTATTCTTTAACAGTTGATATTATTTCACTTATGCAAAATTGCAAGACATTTAATATTTACAATTAGCCAACCTATTTGCAACATAACTTAGAATTTTCTACAAACTTCTAAACTTCTAAGTTATTACAATATACAGAAATGTGCTACAAAAACTCATTGAAATATAAGCTATTATATAAATGGATGAATAAGTATGGTTATCCGTCGATAATTACAAAATCGCTTAATTAAATCTACCCAGATGTTTGTTAAATTATCATCAAACTTACAACATATTCCTAACAATAATATATAATGATAAAAATAATTGTGATGCATTAAAAATTATTATCCTAGGGGTATAAGGTTAGAATCCTAACAACAATATATTGAAATTATATTTTACAATATATAATATAAAAACAACTGTTCATCGCAGGGGTTATAACTATATTAAAGACCAAACATTACAAATTTGGTTGTTGGTCCTTGGTTACCTTTATTCTGGTAACTCTAAATATGTAATTACATTTAACATCAAACATCCTTCCTAATAGATATACTCGCAATTTATTATAAATACAAATATGATTAAATAGTATAATGGTTTCTAGCATGAACAACATATATATTTATACTATTATATTAAAGATAAAATATTGAAAATTTGATTGTTGGTATATTGTCGCATTTTATTTTGATAACTAAAATCTGTAATTATATTAACGTAAACAATCTTCTTAATTGACTAACACCCGTAATATAATTATAAAAATCTATACTATAATATATTATTTATATTATTATATAATAGATGAAACATTAAAATTTTGGTTAGTCGGTTGGTCGGTCGGTCAATTTAATTCTAAATGATGTTGAAGTCAATTTACTATATTAATTTAAATTTTAATTCATAGTGACTCTATTATTATAAATTCTAATTGATGTTTAAGTCAATTTATTCTAGCAATTTACTTCTAATTAATTAAGGTATGTATTATTATAATAGACATGTAACTTACTCTCAAAATATAATTTTATTTAATTAAATTCTAAAACAATCTTTATTGTACAACAATTAATTAATATTTAATAAATTATAAAATAAATAGTAATATTATTAGATATTATAAGTATCTATATCTACACAGTTATAAGATAATTACTCCCGAGATAAAAAAATAATTTGCACTTTCATTCGGGATAAAATAAA